>NW_027228636.1:0-136262 GCF_037783145.1 Equus przewalskii | reverse complement strand
AGACAATAGGCTTTTTACAAACCGCCATTGTGCACTGGGTCAGAGAGTGTCAGAATGCACCTAGGCCAGAAAGGGCCCTTTGCTCTCAGCCGTGCCCTCCATTGCTCTAGAGGTGGAAGGCACAAAGCACTGCCTCCATCCTTCAATTGGAGACAAGCCAGCAACTGTCCTGCTTCCAGCTCTTTAGGAAGCTGGGAAAGCACTCGCATTCCACAGTGCTCTTACAGCGTCCTGGGAACGTCTCATAAAGAGGCAGCTGAACACCGTGTCTTTTCAGCTCTTAACTCACCAATCTGCAACACCTGCTTCTGCCGCATTTCCACCTTGCCAACCCGGCTCAGACGAAATGCCTACATCTTCCCCTGAAGCGACTGTGCTGATTCCCAAATGATTCAGCATCCACATGCTTAGGAGGCGATAAACTGCATGCCTTTTTCCAACCACCATTTTACACTGCTTAGAGAGCATCGGAAAGCAGCTATGTCAGAAAGGCCCCTTTGCTCTCAGCCATGCCCTCCATTGCTCTCGAGGTGGAAGGCACAAGGCACTGGTTCTGGATCCACCCCTCAATGGGAGACAAACCACATCTTGGCCTGCTTCCAGCTCTTTAGGAAGTGGAGAAAAAACTCCCTTTCCACAGTGCTCTTACAGCGTCCTGGGAACATCTCATACAAAGGAGGCTGAACGCCGTTTCTTTTCAGCACTTCACTCGCCAGTCTGGGACATCTGCATCCTGCACGTTTCCACCTTGCCAACCCGGCTCAGAGGAAATGCCTACATCTTCCCCTTGAGCAATGGGGATGAGGCCCATAGGATTGTGGTTCCACATGCTGAGGAGGAGAGAGACAATAGGCTTTTAACTAACCACGAAGTGCAACGGTTGGGAGAGTGTCAGAAAGCACCAATGGCAGAAAGACCCCTTTACTCTCAGCCGCGCCCTCCATTGCTGTAGAGTTGGAAGGCACAAAGCACTGCCTCCATCCTTCAATGGGAGATAAGCCATAAACTGTCTTGCCTCCAGCTCTTTAGGAAGCTGGGAAAGAACTCGCTTTCCACAGTGCTGTTACAGCATACGAGGACACTCTCTTACAGAGGCAGCTCAAACGCCATTTCTTCCCAGTGCCTAACTGGCCGCTTTAGTACTGCCGCTTCTGCCACAGTTCCACCTTGCCAACCCGGCTCAGACGAAATGCCTACATCTTCCCCTTAAGCAATGGGGGCGAAGCCCACATGATTGTGCTGCCACATGCTTAGCAGGAGCAGACAATAGGCTGTTTACAAACCGCCATTGTGCACTGGGTCAGATAGTGTCAGAATGCACCTATGTCAGAAAGGGCCCTTTGCTCTCAGCCGTGCCCTCCATTGCTCTAGAGGTGGAAGGCACAAAGCACTGCCTCCATCCTTCAATGCGAGACAAGCCATAAACTGTCTTGCCTCCAGCTCTTTAGGAAGCTGACAAACTCACTTTCCACAGTCCTGTTACAGCAGACCGGGGAACTTCTCATACAAAGGCAGCTCAAATGGCATTTCTTCCCAGCCCTTAACTTGCAGCTTTAGGACTCCTGCTTCTGCCGCAATTCCACCTTGCCAACCCGGCTCAGACGAAATGCCTACATCTTCCCCTGAAGCAACTGGGCTGAGTCCAAAATGATTGAGCGTCCACGTGCTTAGGAGGCGATAGACTGCACGCCTTTTTCCAACCACCATTGTGCACTGGTGGAGAGAGTGTCGGAAAGCAGCTATGCCAGAAAGACCCCTTTGCTCTCAGCCGTGCCCTCCATTGCTCTAGACGTGGAATGCACAATGCACTGGCTCCCCCCCTCAAGGGGGGACAAGCCACAGACCACCTTGCTTCCATCTCTTTAGGAAGCTGAGAAGGAACTCGCTTTCAACAGTGATCTTACAGAGTCCAGGGAACATCTCATACAAAGGCAGCTGAAACGCCGTTTCTTTTCAGCCCTTAACTTGCCGATTTGGAACTTCTGTTTCTGCCACATTTCTACCTTGCCATCCGGGCTGTGACGAAATGCCTACATCTTCCCCTTCAGCAACGGGGACGAGGCCCAGATGACTGTGCTTCCACATGCTTAAGAGGAGAGAGACAGGCTTTTTACAATCACGATTGTGCACTGGTGGAGAGAGTGTCAGAAAGCACCTATGTCAGAAAGGTCCCTTTGATCTCAGCCATGCCCTGAATTGCTCTAGAGGAGGAAGGCACAATGCACTGCCTATGGCTCCACCCCTCAATGGCAGACGAACCACACACCTTCTTGTGTCCAGCTCTTTAGGACGCTGAGAAAGAGCTCGCATTCCATAGTGCTCTTAGAGCGTCCAGTGAACATCTCATACAAAGGCAGCTGAACGCCGTTTCTTGCAGCACTTCACTCGCCGATCTGGAACATCTGCATGTGCCACAGTTTCACCTTGCCAACCCGGCTCAGACGAAATGCCTACATCTTCCCCTTAAGCAATGGGGGCGAAGCCCACATGATTGTGCTTCCACATGCTTAGCAGGAGCAGACAATAGGCTGTTTACAAACTGCCATTGTGCACTGGGTCAGAGAGTGTCAGAATGCACCTATGTCAGAAAGGGCCCTTTGCTCTCAGCCGTGCCCTCCATTGCTCTAGAGGTGGAAGGCACAAAGCACTGCCTCCATCCTTCAATTGGAGACAAGCCAGCAACTGTCCTGCTTCCAGCTCTTTAGGAAGCTGGGAAAGCACTCGCATTCCACAGTGCTCTTACAGCGTCCTGGGAACGTCTCATAAAGAGGCAGCTGAACACCGTGTCTTTTCAGCTCTTAACTCACCAATCTGCAACACCTTCTTCTGCCGCATTTCCACCTTGCCAACCCGGCTCAGACGAAATGCCTACATCTTCCCCTGAAGCGACTGTGCTGATTCCCAAATGATTCAGCATCCACATGCTTAGGAGGCGATAAACTGCATGCCTTTTTCCAACCACCATTTTACACTGCTTAGAGAGCGTCGGAAAGCAGCTATGTCAGAAAGGCCCCTTTGCTCTCAGCCATGCCCTCCATTGCTCTCGAGGTGGAAGGCCCAAGGCACTGGTTCTGGATCCAACCCTCAATGGGAGACAAACCACATCTTGCCCTGCTTCCAGCTCTTTACGAAGTGGAGAAAAATCTCCCTTTCCACAGTGCTCTTACAGCGTCCTGGGAACATCTCATACAAAGGAGGCTGAACGCCGTTTCTTTTCGGCACTTCACTCGCCAGTCTGGGACATCTGCATCCTGCACGTTTCCACCTTGCCAACCCGGCTCACACGAAATGCCTACATCTTCCCCTTGAGCAATGGGGATGAGGCCCATAGGATTGTGGTTCCACATGCTGAAGAGGAGAGAGACAATAGGCTTTTAACTAACCACGAAGTGCAACGGTTGGGAGAGTGTCAGAAAGCACCAATGGCAGAAAGACCCCTTTACTCTCAGCCGCACCCTCCATTGCTGTAGAGGTGGAAGGCACAAAGCACTGCCTCCATCCTTCAATGGGAGACAAGCCATAAACTGTCTTGCCTCCAGCTCTTTAGGAAGCTGGGAAAGAACTCGCTTTCCACAGTGTTGTTACAGCATACGAGGAAACACTCATACAGAGGCAGCTCAAACGCCATTTCTTCCCAGTGCTTAACTGGCTGCTTTAGGACTTCCGCTTCTGCCACAGTTCCACCTTGCCAACCCGGCTCAGACGAAATGTCTGCATCTTCCCCTTAAGCAACGGGGGCGAAGCCCACATGATTGTGCTGCCACATGCTTAGCAGGAGCAGACAATAAGCTGGTTACAAACTGCCATTGTGCACTGGGTCAGAGAGTGTCAGAATGCACCTATGTCAGAAAGGGCCCTTTGCTCTCAGCCGTGCCCTCCATTGCTCTAGAGGTGGAAGGCACAAAGCACTGCCTCCATACTTCAATTGGAGACAAGCCATAAACTGTCTTGCCTCCAGCTCTTTAGGAAGCTGACAAACAACTCGCTTTCCACAGTCCTGTTACAGCAGACCGGGGAACTTCTCATACAAAGGCAGGTCAAATGGCATTTCTTCCCAGCCCTTAACTCGCAGCTTTAGGTGTCCTGCTTCTGCCGCAATTCCACCTTGCCAACCCGGCTCAGACGAAATGCCTACATCTTCCCCTGAAGCAACTGGGCTGAGTCCGAAATGATTGAGCGTCCACGTGCTTAGGAGGCGATAGACTGCACGCCTTTTTCCAACCACCATTGTGCACTGTTGGAGAGACTGTCGGAAAGCAGCTATGTCAGAAAGACCCCTTTGCTCTCAGCCCTGCCCTTCATTGCTCTAGACTTGGAATGCACAATGCACTGGCTCTCCCCCTCAAGGGGCGACAAGCCACAGACCATCTTCCTTCCGTCTCTTTAGGAAGCTGAGCAAGAACTCGCTTTCAACAGTGCTCTTTCTGTGTCCTGGCAACATCTCATACAAAGGCAGCTGATATGCCATTTCTTTTCAGTGCTTAACTCGCAGATTTAGAACTTCTGCTCCTGCCACATTTGCACCTTGCCAACCCGGCTCAGACGAAATGTCTACATCTTCCCCTTCAGCAACGGGGACGAGGCCCAGATGACTGTGCTTCCGCATGCTTAGCAGGAGCAGACAATAGGCTTTTTACAAACCGCCATTGTGCACTGGGTCAGAGAGTGTCAGAATGCACCTAGGCCAGAAAGGGCCCTTTGCTCTCAGCCGTGCCCTCCATTGCTCTAGAGGTGGAAGGCACAAAGCACTGCCTCCATCCTTCAATTGGAGACAAGCCAGCAACTGTCCTGCTTCCAGCTCTTTAGGAAGCTGGGAAAGCACTCGCATTCCACAGTGCTCTTACAGCGTCCTGGGAACGTCTCATAAAGAGGCAGCTGAACACCGTGTCTTTTCAGCTCTTAACTCACCAATCTGCAACACCTGCTTCTGCCGCATTTCCACCTTGCCAACCCGGCTCAGACGAAATGCCTACATCTTCCCCTGAAGCGACTGTGCTGATTCCCAAATGATTCAGCATCCACATGCTTAGGAGGCGATAAACTGCATGCCTTTTTCCAACCACCATTTTACACTGCTTAGAGAGCATCGGAAAGCAGCTATGTCAGAAAGGCCCCTTTGCTCTCAGCCATGCCCTCCATTGCTCTCGAGGTGGAAGGCACAAGGCACTGGTTCTGGATCCACCCCTCAATGGGAGACAAACCACATCTTGGCCTGCTTCCAGCTCTTTAGGAAGTGGAGAAAAAACTCCCTTTCCACAGTGCTCTTACAGCGTCCTGGGAACATCTCATACAAAGGAGGCTGAACGCCGTTTCTTTTCAGCACTTCACTCGCCAGTCTGGGACATCTGCATCCTGCACGTTTCCACCTTGCCAACCCGGCTCAGAGGAAATGCCTACATCTTCCCCTTGAGCAATGGGGATGAGGCCCATAGGATTGTGGTTCCACATGCTGAGGAGGAGAGAGACAATAGGCTTTTAACTAACCACGAAGTGCAACGGTTGGGAGAGTGTCAGAAAGCACCAATGGCAGAAAGACCCCTTTACTCTCAGCCGCGCCCTCCATTGCTGTAGAGTTGGAAGGCACAAAGCACTGCCTCCATCCTTCAATGGGAGATAAGCCATAAACTGTCTTGCCTCCAGCTCTTTAGGAAGCTGGGAAAGAACTCGCTTTCCACAGTGCTGTTACAGCATACGAGGACACTCTCTTACAGAGGCAGCTCAAACGCCATTTCTTCCCAGTGCCTAACTGGCCGCTTTAGTACTGCCGCTTCTGCCACAGTTCCACCTTGCCAACCCGGCTCAGACGAAATGCCTACATCTTCCCCTTAAGCAATGGGGGCGAAGCCCACATGATTGTGCTGCCACATGCTTAGCAGGAGCAGACAATAGGCTGTTTACAAACCGCCATTGTGCACTGGGTCAGATAGTGTCAGAATGCACCTATGTCAGAAAGGGCCCTTTGCTCTCAGCCGTGCCCTCCATTGCTCTAGAGGTGGAAGGCACAAAGCACTGCCTCCATCCTTCAATGCGAGACAAGCCATAAACTGTCTTGCCTCCAGCTCTTTAGGAAGCTGACAAACTCACTTTCCACAGTCCTGTTACAGCAGACCGGGGAACTTCTCATACAAAGGCAGCTCAAATGGCATTTCTTCCCAGCCCTTAACTTGCAGCTTTAGGACTCCTGCTTCTGCCGCAATTCCACCTTGCCAACCCGGCTCAGACGAAATGCCTACATCTTCCCCTGAAGCAACTGGGCTGAGTCCAAAATGATTGAGCGTCCACGTGCTTAGGAGGCGATAGACTGCACGCCTTTTTCCAACCACCATTGTGCACTGGTGGAGAGAGTGTCGGAAAGCAGCTATGCCAGAAAGACCCCTTTGCTCTCAGCCGTGCCCTCCATTGCTCTAGACGTGGAATGCACAATGCACTGGCTCCCCCCCTCAAGGGGGGACAAGCCACAGACCACCTTGCTTCCATCTCTTTAGGAAGCTGAGAAGGAACTCGCTTTCAACAGTGATCTTACAGAGTCCAGGGAACATCTCATACAAAGGCAGCTGAAACGCCGTTTCTTTTCAGCCCTTAACTTGCCGATTTGGAACTTCTGTTTCTGCCACATTTCTACCTTGCCATCCGGGCTGTGACGAAATGCCTACATCTTCCCCTTCAGCAACGGGGACGAGGCCCAGATGACTGTGCTTCCACATGCTTAAGAGGAGAGAGACAGGCTTTTTACAATCACGATTGTGCACTGGTGGAGAGAGTGTCAGAAAGCACCTATGTCAGAAAGGTCCCTTTGATCTCAGCCATGCCCTGAATTGCTCTAGAGGAGGAAGGCACAATGCACTGCCTATGGCTCCACCCCTCAATGGCAGACGAACCACACACCTTCTTGTGTCCAGCTCTTTAGGACGCTGAGAAAGAGCTCGCATTCCATAGTGCTCTTAGAGCGTCCAGTGAACATCTCATACAAAGGCAGCTGAACGCCGTTTCTTGCAGCACTTCACTCGCCGATCTGGAACATCTGCATGTGCCACAGTTTCACCTTGCCAACCCGGCTCAGACGAAATGCCTACATCTTCCCCTTAAGCAATGGGGGCGAAGCCCACATGATTGTGCTGCCACATGCTTAGCAGGAGCAGACAATAGGCTGTTTACAAACTGCCATTGTGCACTGGGTCAGAGAGTGTCAGAATGCACCTATGTCAGAAAGGGCCCTTTGCTCTCAGCCGTGCCCTCCATTGCTCTAGAGGTGGAAGGCACAAAGCACTGCCTCCATCCTTCAATTGGAGACAAGCCAGCAACTGTCCTGCTTCCAGCTCTTTAGGAAGCTGGGAAAGCACTCGCATTCCACAGTGCTCTTACAGCGTCCTGGGAACGTCTCATAAAGAGGCAGCTGAACACCGTGTCTTTTCAGCTCTTAACTCACCAATCTGCAACACCTTCTTCTGCCGCATTTCCACCTTGCCAACCCGGCTCAGACGAAATGCCTACATCTTCCCCTGAAGCGACTGTGCTGATTCCCAAATGATTCAGCATCCACATGCTTAGGAGGCGATAAACTGCATGCCTTTTTCCAACCACCATTTTACACTGCTTAGAGAGCGTCGGAAAGCAGCTATGTCAGAAAGGCCCCTTTGCTCTCAGCCATGCCCTCCATTGCTCTCGAGGTGGAAGGCCCAAGGCACTGGTTCTGGATCCACCCCTCAATGGGAGACAAACCACATCTTGCCCTGCTTCCAGCTCTTTACGAAGTGGAGAAAAATCTCCCTTTCCACAGTGCTCTTACAGCGTCCTGGGAACATCTCATACAAAGGAGGCTGAACGCCGTTTCTTTTCGGCACTTCACTCGCCAGTCTGGGACATCTGCATCCTGCACGTTTCCACCTTGCCAACCCGGCTCACACGAAATGCCTACATCTTCCCCTTGAGCAATGGGGATGAGGCCCATAGGATTGTGGTTCCACATGCTGAAGAGGAGAGAGACAATAGGCTTTTAACTAACCACGAAGTGCAACGGTTGGGAGAGTGTCAGAAAGCACCAATGGCAGAAAGACCCCTTTACTCTCAGCCGCACCCTCCATTGCTGTAGAGGTGGAAGGCACAAAGCACTGCCTCCATCCTTCAATGGGAGACAAGCCATAAACTGTCTTGCCTCCAGCTCTTTAGGAAGCTGGGAAAGAACTCGCTTTCCACAGTGTTGTTACAGCATACGAGGAAACACTCATACAGAGGCAGCTCAAACGCCATTTCTTCCCAGTGCTTAACTGGCTGCTTTAGGACTTCCGCTTCTGCCACAGTTCCACCTTGCCAACCCGGCTCAGACGAAATGTCTGCATCTTCCCCTTAAGCAACGGGGGCGAAGCCCACATGATTGTGCTGCCACATGCTTAGCAGGAGCAGACAATAAGCTGGTTACAAACTGCCATTGTGCACTGGGTCAGAGAGTGTCAGAATGCACCTATGTCAGAAAGGGCCCTTTGCTCTCAGCCGTGCCCTCCATTGCTCTAGAGGTGGAAGGCACAAAGCACTGCCTCCATACTTCAATTGGAGACAAGCCATAAACTGTCTTGCCTCCAGCTCTTTAGGAAGCTGACAAACAACTCGCTTTCCACAGTCCTGTTACAGCAGACCGGGGAACTTCTCATACAAAGGCAGGTCAAATGGCATTTCTTCCCAGCCCTTAACTCGCAGCTTTAGGTGTCCTGCTTCTGCCGCAATTCCACCTTGCCAACCCGGCTCAGACGAAATGCCTACATCTTCCCCTGAAGCAACTGGGCTGAGTCCGAAATGATTGAGCGTCCACGTGCTTAGGAGGCGATAGACTGCACGCCTTTTTCCAACCACCATTGTGCACTGTTGGAGAGACTGTCGGAAAGCAGCTATGTCAGAAAGACCCCTTTGCTCTCAGCCCTGCCCTTCATTGCTCTAGACTTGGAATGCACAATGCACTGGCTCTCCCCCTCAAGGGGCGACAAGCCACAGACCATCTTCCTTCCGTCTCTTTAGGAAGCTGAGCAAGAACTCGCTTTCAACAGTGCTCTTTCTGTGTCCTGGCAACATCTCATACAAAGGCAGCTGATATGCCATTTCTTTTCAGTGCTTAACTCGCAGATTTAGAACTTCTGCTCCTGCCACATTTCCACCTTGCCAACCCGGCTCAGACGAAATGTCTACATCTTCCCCTTCAGCAACGGGGACGAGGCCCAGATGACTGTGCTTCTGCATGCTTAGCAGGAGCAGACAATAGGCTTTTTACAAACCGCCATTGTGCACTGGGTCAGAGAGTGTCAGAATGCACCTAGGCCAGAAAGGGCCCTTTGCTCTCAGCCGTGCCCTCCATTGCTCTAGAGGTGGAAGGCACAAAGCACTGCCTCCATCCTTCAATTGGAGACAAGCCAGCAACTGTCCTGCTTCCAGCTCTTTAGGAAGCTGGGAAAGCACTCGCATTCCACAGTGCTCTTACAGCGTCCTGGGAACGTCTCATAAAGAGGCAGCTGAACACCGTGTCTTTTCAGCTCTTAACTCACCAATCTGCAACACCTGCTTCTGCCGCATTTCCACCTTGCCAACCCGGCTCAGACGAAATGCCTACATCTTCCCCTGAAGCGACTGTGCTGATTCCCAAATGATTCAGCATCCACATGCTTAGGAGGCGATAAACTGCATGCCTTTTTCCAACCACCATTTTACACTGCTTAGAGAGCATCGGAAAGCAGCTATGTCAGAAAGGCCCCTTTGCTCTCAGCCATGCCCTCCATTGCTCTCGAGGTGGAAGGCACAAGGCACTGGTTCTGGATCCACCCCTCAATGGGAGACAAACCACATCTTGGCCTGCTTCCAGCTCTTTAGGAAGTGGAGAAAAAACTCCCTTTCCACAGTGCTCTTACAGCGTCCTGGGAACATCTCATACAAAGGAGGCTGAACGCCGTTTCTTTTCAGCACTTCACTCGCCAGTCTGGGACATCTGCATCCTGCACGTTTCCACCTTGCCAACCCGGCTCAGAGGAAATGCCTACATCTTCCCCTTGAGCAATGGGGATGAGGCCCATAGGATTGTGGTTCCACATGCTGAGGAGGAGAGAGACAATAGGCTTTTAACTAACCACGAAGTGCAACGGTTGGGAGAGTGTCAGAAAGCACCAATGGCAGAAAGACCCCTTTACTCTCAGCCGCGCCCTCCATTGCTGTAGAGTTGGAAGGCACAAAGCACTGCCTCCATCCTTCAATGGGAGATAAGCCATAAACTGTCTTGCCTCCAGCTCTTTAGGAAGCTGGGAAAGAACTCGCTTTCCACAGTGCTGTTACAGCATACGAGGACACTCTCTTACAGAGGCAGCTCAAACGCCATTTCTTCCCAGTGCCTAACTGGCCGCTTTAGTACTGCCGCTTCTGCCACAGTTCCACCTTGCCAACCCGGCTCAGACGAAATGCCTACATCTTCCCCTTAAGCAATGGGGGCGAAGCCCACATGATTGTGCTGCCACATGCTTAGCAGGAGCAGACAATAGGCTGTTTACAAACCGCCATTGTGCACTGGGTCAGATAGTGTCAGAATGCACCTATGTCAGAAAGGGCCCTTTGCTCTCAGCCGTGCCCTCCATTGCTCTAGAGGTGGAAGGCACAAAGCACTGCCTCCATCCTTCAATGCGAGACAAGCCATAAACTGTCTTGCCTCCAGCTCTTTAGGAAGCTGACAAACTCACTTTCCACAGTCCTGTTACAGCAGACCGGGGAACTTCTCATACAAAGGCAGCTCAAATGGCATTTCTTCCCAGCCCTTAACTTGCAGCTTTAGGACTCCTGCTTCTGCCGCAATTCCACCTTGCCAACCCGGCTCAGACGAAATGCCTACATCTTCCCCTGAAGCAACTGGGCTGAGTCCAAAATGATTGAGCGTCCACGTGCTTAGGAGGCGATAGACTGCACGCCTTTTTCCAACCACCATTGTGCACTGGTGGAGAGAGTGTCGGAAAGCAGCTATGCCAGAAAGACCCCTTTGCTCTCAGCCGTGCCCTCCATTGCTCTAGACGTGGAATGCACAATGCACTGACTCCCCCCCTCAAGGGGGGACAAGCCACAGACCACCTTGCTTCCATCTCTTTAGGAAGCTGAGAAGGAACTCGCTTTCAACAGTGATCTTACAGAGTCCAGGGAACATCTCATACAAAGGCAGCTGAAACGCCGTTTCTTTTCAGCCCTTAACTTGCCGATTTGGAACTTCTGTTTCTGCCACATTTCTACCTTGCCATCCGGGCTGTGACGAAATGCCTACATCTTCCCCTTCAGCAACGGGGACGAGGCCCAGATGACTGTGCTTCCACATGCTTAAGAGGAGAGAGACAGGCTTTTTACAATCACGATTGTGCACTGGTGGAGAGAGTGTCAGAAAGCACCTATGTCAGAAAGGTCCCTTTGATCTCAGCCATGCCCTGAATTGCTCTAGAGGAGGAAGGCACAATGCACTGCCTATGGCTCCACCCCTCAATGGCAGACGAACCACACACCTTCTTGTGTCCAGCTCTTTAGGACGCTGAGAAAGAGCTCGCATTCCATAGTGCTCTTAGAGCGTCCAGTGAACATCTCATACAAAGGCAGCTGAACGCCGTTTCTTGCAGCACTTCACTCGCCGATCTGGAACATCTGCATGTGCCACAGTTCCACCTTGCCAACCCGGCTCAGACGAAATGCCTACATCTTCCCCTTAAGCAATGGGGGCGAAGCCCACATGATTGTGCTTCCACATGCTTAGCAGGAGCAGACAATAGGCTGTTTACAAACTGCCATTGTGCACTGGGTCAGAGAGTGTCAGAATGCACCTATGTCAGAAAGGGCCCTTTGCTCTCAGCCGTGCCCTCCATTGCTCTAGAGGTGGAAGGCACAAAGCACTGCCTCCATCCTTCAATTGGAGACAAGCCAGCAACTGTCCTGCTTCCAGCTCTTTAGGAAGCTGGGAAAGCACTCGCATTCCACAGTGCTCTTACAGCGTCCTGGGAACGTCTCATAAAGAGGCAGCTGAACACCGTGTCTTTTCAGCTCTTAACTCACCAATCTGCAACACCTTCTTCTGCCGCATTTCCACCTTGCCAACCCGGCTCAGACGAAATGCCTACATCTTCCCCTGAAGCGACTGTGCTGATTCCCAAATGATTCAGCATCCACATGCTTAGGAGGCGATAAACTGCATGCCTTTTTCCAACCACCATTTTACACTGCTTAGAGAGCGTCGGAAAGCAGCTATGTCAGAAAGGCCCCTTTGCTCTCAGCCATGCCCTCCATTGCTCTCGAGGTGGAAGGCCCAAGGCACTGGTTCTGGATCCACCCCTCAATGGGAGACAAACCACATCTTGCCCTGCTTCCAGCTCTTTACGAAGTGGAGAAAAATCTCCCTTTCCACAGTGCTCTTACAGCGTCCTGGGAACATCTCATACAAAGGAGGCTGAACGCCGTTTCTTTTCGGCACTTCACTCGCCAGTCTGGGACATCTGCATCCTGCACGTTTCCACCTTGCCAACCCGGCTCACACGAAATGCCTACATCTTCCCCTTGAGCAATGGGGATGAGGCCCATAGGATTGTGGTTCCACATGCTGAAGAGGAGAGAGACAATAGGCTTTTAACTAACCACGAAGTGCAACGGTTGGGAGAGTGTCAGAAAGCACCAATGGCAGAAAGACCCCTTTACTCTCAGCCGCACCCTCCATTGCTGTAGAGGTGGAAGGCACAAAGCACTGCCTCCATCCTTCAATGGGAGACAAGCCATAAACTGTCTTGCCTCCAGCTCTTTAGGAAGCTGGGAAAGAACTCGCTTTCCACAGTGTTGTTACAGCATACGAGGAAACACTCATACAGAGGCAGCTCAAACGCCATTTCTTCCCAGTGCTTAACTGGCTGCTTTAGGACTTCCGCTTCTGCCACAGTTCCATCTTGCCAACCCGGCTCAGACGAAATGTCTACATCTTCCCCTTAAGCAACGGGGGCGAAGCCCACATGATTGTGCTGCCACATGCTTAGCAGGAGCAGACAATAAGCTGGTTACAAACTGCCATTGTGCACTGGGTCAGAGAGTGTCAGAATGCACCTATGTCAGAAAGGGCCCTTTGCTCTCAGCCATGCCCTCCATTGCTCTCGAGGTGGAAGGCACAAGGCACTGGTTCTGGATCCACCCCTCAATGGGAGACAAAGCACATCTTGTCCTGCTTCCAGCTCTTTAGGAAGTGGAGAAAAATCTCCCTTTCCACAGTGCTCTTACAGCGTCCTGGGAACATCTCATACAAAGGAGGCTGAACACCGTTTCTTTACAGCACTTCACTCGCCAGTCTTGGACATCTGCATCCTGCACGTTTCCACCTTGCCAACCCGGCTCAGACGATATGCCTACATCTTCCCCTTTAGCAATTGGGATGAGGCCCAGATGACTGTGCTTCCGCATGCTTAGCAGGAGCAGACAATCGGCTTTTTACAAACCGCCATTGTGCACTGGGTCAGAGAGTGTCAGAATGCACCTAGGTCAGAAAGGGCCCTTTGCTCTCAGCCGTGCCCTCCATTGCTCTAGAGGTGGAAGGCACAAAGCACTGCCTCCATCCTTCAATTCGAGACAAGCCATAATCTATCTTGCCTCCAGCTCCTTAGGAAGCTGACAAACAACTCGCTTTCCACAGTCCTGTTACAGCAGACCGGGGAACTTCTCATACAAAGGCAGCTCAAATGGAATTTCTTCCCAGCCCTTAACTCGCAGCTTTAGGACTCCTGCTTCTGCCGCAATTCCACCTTGCCAACCCGGCTCAGACGAAATGCCTACATCTTCCCCTGAAGCAACTGGGCTGAGTCCCAAATGATTGAGCGTCCACGTGCTTAGGAGGCGATAGACTGCACGCCTTTTTCCAACCACCATTGTGCACTGGTGGAGAGAGTGTCGGAAAGCAGCTATGTCAGAAAGACCCCTTTGCTCTCAGCCGTGCCCTTCATTGCTCTAGACGTGGAATGCACAATGCACTGGCTCCCCCCCTCAAGGGGCGACAAGCCACAGACCATCTTCCTTCCATCTCTTTAGGAAGCTGAGCAAGAACGCGCTTTCAACAGAGCTCTTTCTGTGTCCTGGCAACATCTCATACAAAGGCAGCTGATATGCCATTTCTTTTCAGCGCTTAACTCGCAGATTTAGAACTTCTGCTCCTGCCTCATTTCAACCTTGCCAACCCGGTTCAGACGAAATGTCTACATCTTCCCCTTCAGCAACGGGGACGAGGCCCAGATGACTGTTCTTCAGCATGCTTAGCAGGAGCAGACAATAGGCTTTTTACAAACCGCCATTGTGCACTGGGTCAGAGAGTGTCAGAATGCACCTAGGTCAGAAAGGGCCCTTTGCTCTCAGCCGTGCCCTCCATTGCTCTAGAGGTGGAAGGCACAAAGCACTGCCTCCATCCTTCTATTGGAGACAAGCCAGCAACTGTCCTGCTTCCAGCTCTTTAGGAAGCTGGGAAAGCACTCGCATTCCACAGTGCTCTTACAGCGTCCTGGGAACGTCTCATACAAAGGCAGCTGAACACCGTGTCTTTTCAGCCCTTAACTCCCCAATCTGCAACACCTGCTTCTGCCGCATTTCCACCTTGCCATCCCGGCTCAGACGAAATGCCTACATCTTCCCCTGAAGCGACTGTGCTGATTGCCAAATGATTGAGCATCCACATGCTTAGGAGGCGATAAACTGCATGCGTTTTTCCAACCACCATTTTACACTGCTTAGAGAGCATCGGAAAGCAGCTATGTCAGAAAGGCCCCTTTGCTCTCAGCCATGCCCTCCATTGCTCTCGAGGTGGAAGGCACAAGGCACTGGTTCTGGATCCACCCCTCAATGGGAGACAAACCACATCTTGGCCTGCTTCCAGCTCTTTAGGAAGTGGAGAAAAAACTCCCTTTCCACAGTGCTCTTACAGCATCCTGGGAACATCTCATACAAAGGAGGCTGAAAGCCGTTTCTTTTCAGCACTTAACTCGCCAGTCTGTGACATCTGCTTATTGCACGTTTCCAACTTGCCAACGCGGCTCAGACGAAATGCCTACATCTTCCCCTTGAGCAATGGGGATGAGGCCTATAGGATTGTGGTTCCACATGCTGAGGAGAGAGACAATAGGCTTTTAACTAACCACGAAGTGCAACGGTTGGGAGAGTGTCAGAAAGCACCAATGGCAGAAAGACCCCTTTACTCTCAGCCGCGCCCTCCATTGCTGTAGAGGTGGAAGTCACAAAGCACTGCCTCCATCCTTCAATGGGAGACAAGCCATAAACTGTCTTGCCTCCAGCTCTTTAGGAAGCTGGGAAAGAACTCGCTTTCCACAGTGCTGTTACAGCATACGAGGAAACTCTCATACAGAGGCAGCTCAAACGCCATTTCTTCCCAGTGCTTAACTGGCCGTTTAGGACTTCCGCTTCTGCCACAGTTCCACCATGTCAACCCGGCTCAGACGAAATGCCTACATCTTCCCCGTAAGTAACAGGGGCGAATCCCACATGATGGTGCTGCCACATGCTTAGCAGGAGCAGACAATAGGCTTTTTACAAACCGCCATTGTGCACTGGGTCAGATAGTGTCAGAATGCACCTATGTCAGAAAGGGCCCTTTACTCTCAGCCGTGCCCTCCATTGCTGTAGAGGTGGAAGGCACAAAGCACTGCCTCCATCCTTCAATGGGAGACAAGCCATAAACTGTCTTGCCTCCAGCTCTTTAGGAAGCTGACAAACTCACTTTCCACAGTCCTGTTACAGCAGACCGGGGAACTTCTCATACAAAGGCAGCTCAAATGGCATTTCTTCCCAGCCCTTAACTTGCAGCTTTAGGACTCCTGCTTCTGCCGCAATTCCACCTTGCCAACCCGGCTCAGACGAAATGCCTACATCTTCCCCTTAAGCAACAGGGGCGAAGCCCACATGATTGCACTATCACATGCTTAGCAGGAGCAGACAATAGGCTTTTTACAAACCGCCATTGTGCACTGGGTCAGATAGTGTCAGAATGCACCTATGTCAGAAAGGGCCCTTTACTCTCAGCCGTGCCCTCCATTGCTCTAGAGGTGGAAGGCACAAAGCACTGCCTCCATCCTTCAATGGGAGACAAGCCATAAACTGTCTTGCCTCCAGCTCTTTAGGAAGCTGACAAACTCACTTTCCACAGTCCTGTTACAGCAGACCGGGGAACTTCTCATACAAAGGCAGCTCAAATGGCATTTCTTCCCAGCCCTTAACTTGCAGCTTTAGGACTCCTGCTTCTGCCGCAATTCCACCTTGCCAACCCGGCTCAGACGAAATGCCTACATCTTCGCCTTAAGCAACGGGGGCGAAGCCCACATGATTGTGCTGCCACATTCTTAGCAGGAGCAGACAATATGGTGATTACACACCGCCATTGTGCACTGGGTCAGAGAGTGTCAGAATGGTCCTATGTCAGAAAGGCCCCTTTGCTCTCAGCCATGCCCTCCATTGCTCTCGAGGTGGAAGGCACAAGGCACTGGTTCTGGATCCACCCCTCAATGGGAGACAAACCACATCTTGGCCTGCTTCCAGCTCTTTAGGAAGTGGAGAAAAAACTCCCTTTCCACAGTGCTCTTACAGCGTCCTGGGAACATCTCATACAAAGGAGGCTGAACGCCGTTTCTTTTCAGCACTTCACTCGCCAGTCTGGGACATCTGCATCCTGCACGTTTCCACCTTGCCAACCCGGCTCAGACGAAATGCCTGCATCTTCCCCTTGAGCAATGGGCATGAGGCCCATAGGATTGTGGTTCCACATGCTGAGGAGGAGAGCGACAATAGGCTTTTAACTAATCACGAAGTGCAATGGTTGGGAGAGTGTCAGAAAGCACCAATGGCAGAAAGACCCCTTTACTCTCAGCCGTGCCCTCCATTGCTGTAGAGGTGGAAGGCACAAAGCACTGCCTCCATCCTTCAGTGGGAGACAAGCCATAAACTGTCTTGCCTCCAGCTCTTTAGGAAGCTGAGAAAGAACTCGCTTTCCACAGTGCTGTTACAGCATACGAGGAAACTCTCATACCGAGGCAGCTCAAATGATATTTCTTCCCAGTGCTTAGCTGGCTGCTTTAGGACTTCTGCTTCTGCCACAGTTCCACCATGCCAACCCGGCTCAGACAATATGCCTACATCTTCCCCTTAAGCAATGGGGGCGAAGGCCACATGATTGTGCTTCCACATGCTTAGCAGGAGCAGACAATAGGCTTTTTACAAACCGCCATTGTGCACTGGGTCAGAGAGTGTCAGAATGCACCTATGTCAGAAAGACCCCTTTGCTCTCAGCCGTGCCCTTCATTGCTCTAGACACAGAATGCACAATGCATTGGCTCCACCCCTCAAGGGGCGCCAAGCCGCAGACCATATTTATTCCATCTCTTTAGGAAGTTGAGAACCAACTCTCCTGACGCATAAAACCTAATCATGCCCCTTAGATGCCAGAAAACCCCAGGAGACATGCCAAAAACACCTTCCGCACACTCTCAAAGAACCACACATTCATGCCAGAATGACCCAACAGGCACACCAGAAGCACCGACGTTGCATGCCAGAACCACCTGTAACCACCTGCTGAACACAGTGCATCAACAATTCTGACACTTCAGAACCATCTCTTCAACATGCCAGCTGCACACAACAGACACGACAGCACCAGATTCCAAACGCAGCACAACAGCATGCCACACACATTGGAAACACCTGATGGATATGCCGCAAACAGGTGCCAGAAACAGTGAAACCACCTGTGGAGTATGTCAGAACTGTGGACCAGAAATGCCACCAACACCTGTCTTACAAGCCAGAGCCACGTGCCCTAAAAGCAGGAAAGACCTGCTGGACAAGCCAAAATAACCTGCTGGTGATTCCAGAACCACTTGGTGGACACCCAGGAATCGCCTGCCACGCATGCCTGAAGCACATCGCAGACGTGCCAGAACCACATTCCGGACATGTCAGAAACACCTCCGGGACAGACCTTAACCACCTTCCCAACAAGCTGGAACCACCTCTCAGACGTACCAGAACCACTTGCCGGACAAGCTGGAAACATGTACTGCACAAACTGGAACCACGTGCTGAGCACGCCGGAACCACCTGCCGGAGATGCCAGAACCGCATGCTCCACTCCCCAGAACCACCTGCTGGACACGCCAAAATCATCTGCTGGCTATGCCAGAACCACTCAGCAGACACTCCAGAACCACCTCCAGGACAGACCGGAACCACTTGCCAGACACGCCAGAATCACCAGCCGGCTACACCACAACCACTTGTCAGACACTCCGGAATCACCTGCCGGGCATGCATGAACCACATCACAGAGGTGCCGCAAACACATGCCGGAGACGGCGGAAGCACCTGCCGAGAATGCCGGAGGTTACTGATCCACTCCCCAGAACCACCTGCCGGACACGCCAAAATCACCTGCCGGCTACGCCAGAACCACTTGGCGGACACTCCGGAAACACCTGACGGGCCGGCCGGAACCACCTCTCAGACGAGCCAGAACCATGTGCCTGAGATGCCAGAACCACACCCCGAACAGACCAAAACCACCTGCCAGCCCTGCCTGAACCACCTGCCAAGCACGCCGGAACCACCTCCTCGAATCGCCGGAACCACCACCTGACACACCAAAATCACCTGCCAGGTATACCAGAACCACTTGTTGGACACTCCGGAATCATCTGCCGGACATGCCAGAACCAGCTCTCAGACACACCAGAATCACGTGTCGGACACGCCGGAAGAACCTGCTGAGCATGCCTGAGCCACCTGCTCGACTCGCAAGAAACACCTGCCGGACACACCAAAATCACCTTCCAGGTACGCCAGAACCACTTGCCGGACACTCCGGAATCACCTGTCGGGCATGCCGGAACCACCTCTCAGACGTGCCAGAACAATGTGCCTGACACGCCGGAACCACCTGCCGAGTATGCCAGAACCACCTGATCCACTCCCCAGAACCACCTGCTGGACACGCCAAAATCACCTGCCGGCAACGCCAGAACCACTCGGCAGACACTCCTGAACCACCTCCAGGACAGACCGGAACCACCTGACGGACACGCCGGGACCACCTGCTTGATTCGCCAGAACCACCTGCCGGAAACGCCAAAATCACCAGGCGGCTACGCCACAACAACTTGTCAGACACTCCAGAATCACCTGCCGGGCATGCTGGAACCACCTCTCAGAGGTGCCACAACCACATGCCGGAGACGCTGGAAGCACCTGCCGAGAATGCCAGAAGTTCCTGATCCACTCCACAGAACCACCTGCCGGACACGCCAAAGTCACCTGCCTGCTACACCAGAACCACTTGGCGGACAAGCCAGAATCACGTGAAGGGCATGCTGACACAACGTCTCAGACATGCCAGAACCTCGTGCCGGACACCCCAGAACCACCTGCCGGACACGCCGGAACCACTGGCTCGACTCGCCGGAACCACTGCTGGACATGAAAAATCACCTGCCGGCTACGCAGAACCACTTGGCAAACACTCCGGAATCACCTGCCGGGCATGCCGGAACCATCTCTCAGACATGCCAGAACCACATGCCAATGACACCGGAAGCACCTGCCGAGCACGCCAGAACCACCTGCTCGACTTGCCAGAACCACCTGCCGGACACGCCAAAATCACCCACCGGGCACGCCAGAACCACTTGGCGGACACTCCGGAATCACCTGTCGGGCATGCCGGAACCACCTCTCAGACTTGCCAGAACCATGTTCTGGACACGCCAGTGCCACCTGCCGAGTATGCCAGAACCAGCTGATCCACTCCCCAGAACCACCTGCTAGACATGCCAAAATCCCCTGCCGGCTACGCCAGAACCACTCGGCAGACACTCCGGAATCACCTGCCGGGCATGCCGGAACCACCTCTCAGAGGTGCCAGAACCACATGCCGGAGACTCCGGAATCACCTGCCGGTCATGCCAGAACCATCTCTCAGACGTGCCACAACCACATACCGGCGAGACAGGAAGCACCTGCCGAGCTCGCCGGAAACACCTGCTGGACATGCCGGAACCACCTGCCTGACAGGCCAAAATCATATGCCGGCTACGCCAAAACCACTTGGTGGACACTCCAGAATCACCTTGCAGGCATGCTGGGACCACCTCATGGACAGACTGCAAACACCTGCTGGACCTGCATGAACCACCTGCCGAGCACGCCGGAACCACCTGATCGACTCACCAGAGCCACCTGCCGGACACACCAGAAACACCTGTGGGGTACGCCAGAACCACTTGGAGGACTCTCCGGGATCACCTGCCGGGCATGCCGGAACCACCTCTCAGACGTGCCAGAACCATGTGCTGGACACGCCAGAACCACCGGACGAGCTCGCCGCAACCACCTTCTGCACACGCCAAAATCAACTGCCGGCAACGCCAGAACCATTCGGCAGACACTCCAGAATCACGTGCCGGGCTTGCTGGAACCAGCTGCTGGTCACGCCAATATCACCTGCCAGCTATGCCAGAACCACTTGGCGGACACTCCGGAAACACCTGTCGGGCCGGCCGGAACCACCTCTCAGACGTGCCAGAACCATGTGCCTGAGATGCCGGAACCACACCCCGAACAGACCCAAACCACTTGCCAGACCCGCCTGAACCCCCTGCCGAGCACGCCTGATCCACCTGCTCAACTAGCTGGAACCGCCTTCCTGACACGCCAAAATCACCTGCCAGGTATACCAGAACCACTTGGTGGACACTCCGAATCATGTGCCGGACATGCCAGAACCAGCTCTCAGACACACCAGAACCACGTGCTAGAGACGCCGGAAGCACCAGCTGAGCAGGCCTGAGCCACATGCTCGACTCGCAAGAATCACCTGTCGGACATGCCAAAATCACCTGCCCGGTACGCCAGAAAGACTTGGCGGACACTCCGGAATCACCTGTTGGGCATGCCGGAACCACCTCTCAGGCTTGCCAGAACCATGTTCTGGACATGCTGGTACGACATGCCCAGTATGCCGGAACCACCTGATCCACTCCCTTGGAACACCTGGTGGACACGCCAAAATCACGTGTCGGCTACGCCAGAACCACTCGGCAGACACTCCGCAACCACCTCCAGGACAGACCGGAACCACTGGCAGGACACGCCAAAATCAGCAGCCGGCTATGCCACAACCACTTGTCAGACACTCCGAATAAAATGACGGGCATGCTGGAAAAACCTGTCAGAGGTGCCACAACCACATGCCGGAGACGGCGGAAACATCTGTTGAGAATGCCGGAAGTTCCTGATGCACTCCACAGAACCACCTGCCGGACACGCCAAAATCACCTGCCGCCTATGCCAGAACCACTTGGCGGACACTCCAGAATCACCTGCCGGCATGCCAGCACCACCTCACAGAAGTGCCAGAAGCACAAGCCGGCCAGGAAGGAACCATCTCCCGGACAGACCAGAACCACAGGAAACACTCGCCGGAACCACCTGCTTGACTCACCGGTCCCACCTGCCGGACACGCCAAAATCACCTGCCCGCTACACCAGAAGCACTTGGCGGACAAGCTGGAATCACGTGAAGGGCATGCCAACACAACCTCTCTGACGTGCCAGAACCTCGTGCCGTACACCCAGAACCATCTGCCGGACAAACTGGAACCACCTGCCGGACACGCCGGAACCACTGGCTCAACTCGGTGGAACCACCTACCTGACACGCCAAAATCACCTGCCGGGTAGCCAGAACCACTTGGTGGACTCTCTGGAATCATCTGCCGGACATGCCAGAACCAGCTCTCAGACACACCAGAATCACGTGCCAGACATGCCGGAAGCACCTGCTGCGCATGCCTGAGCCACCAGCTCGACTCGCAAGAAACACCTGCCGGACACGCCAAAATCACCTGCCAGCTGCGCCAGAACCACTCGGCGGACACTCCGTAATCACCTGTCGGGCATGCCGGAACCACCTCTCAGAGGTGCCAGAACCACATCCCAGACACTCCGGAATCACCTGTCGGGCATGCCGGAACCACCTCTCAGACTTGCCAGAAACATGTTCAGGACACGCTGGTACCACCTGCCGAGTATGCCAGAACCACCTGCTCCACTCCACAGAACCGCCTGCCGGACACGCCAAAATCACGTGCCGGCTACGCCAGGACCACTTGGCGGACACTCCAGAATCACCTGCCGGGCATGCCAGCACAACCTCTCAGAAGTGCCAGAAGCACGTGCCGGACAGGCCGGAACCATCTCCCTGACAGACCAGAACCACAGGAAACACTCTCCGTAACCACCTGCTTGACTCACTGGTCCCAACTGCCGGACACGCCAAAATCACTTGCCGACTACGTCGCAACCAGTTGAACACTTCGGAATCACCTGCCGGGCTGGCTGGAACCACCTGCCGGTCACGCCCACATCACCTGTCAGTTCCGCCAGAACCACTTGGCGGACACTCCGGAATCACCTGTCGGGCATGCCAGAAGCACCTCTCAGACATGCCAGAACCACATGCCAATGATACCGGAAGGACCTGCAGTGCACTCCGCAACCACCTCCAGGACATAGCAGACCACCTACCAGACACGCCGGGACCACCGGCTTGACTCTCCAGAACCACCTGCCGGACATGCCAAAAACACCAGCCGGCTACGCCAGAACCACTCGGCAGACAATCCGGAACATCTCCGGGATAGACCGGAACCACCTGCCGCAAACGCCGGGACCACCTGCTTGACTCTCCAGAACCACCTGCCGGACACACCAAAATCACCAGCTGGCTACGCCACAACCACTTGTCGGACACTCCGGAATCACCTGCCGGGCATGCTGGAACCACCTCTCAGAGGTGCCACAACCACATGCCGGAGACGGCGGAAGCACCTGCCGAGAATGCCGGAAGTTCATGATCCACTCCACAGAACCACCTGCCAGACACACCGGAACCACCTCTCGGACACGCTGGAACCACCAGCTCGACTCGCCGGAACCACCGCCGGACATGCAAAATCACCTGCCGGCTATGCCAGAACCACTTGGCGGACACTCCAGAATCACCTGCCGGGCATGCCAGCACAACCTCTCAGAAGTGCCTGAAGCACGTGCCGCACAGGCCGGAACCATCTCCCTGACAGACCGCAAACACAGGAAACACTCGCCGGAACCACCTGCTTGACTCACCGGTCCCACCTGCCGGAGACTCCAAAATCACCAGCCCGCTACACCAGAACCACTTGGCGGACAAGCCGGAATCACGTGAAGTGCATGCCGACACAACCTCTCAGACGTGCCAGAACCTCGTGCCGGACACGCCAGAACCACCTGCTGGACAGATCGGAACCACCTGCCGGACATGCCGGAACCATCGGCTCGACTCGCCGGAACCATTGCCGGACATGCAAAATCACCTGATGGCTATGCCAGAACCACTTGGCGAACACTCCGGAATCACCTGCCGGGCATGGCAGAACCACCTCTCAGACATGCCGGAACCACATGCGAATGACACCGGAAGCACCTGCCGAGCACGCCAGAACCACCTGCTCGACTCCACAAAACCACCTGCTGGACACGCCAAAATCACCTGCCGGCTACGCCACAACCATTTGGTGAACACTTCGGAATCACCTGCTGGGATGGCTGGAACCACCTGCCGGTCACGCCAACATCACCTGCCAGCTATGTCAGAACCACTTGGCGGACACCATGGAAACACCTGTCGGGCCGGCCGGAACCACCTCTCAGACGTGCCAGAACCATGTGCCTGAGATGCCGGAACCACACCCCGAACAGACCGAAACCACCTGCCAGACCCGCCTGAACCACCTGCCGAGCACGCCGGAAACACCTACTCGACTCGCCGGAACCACCTACCTCACACGCCAAAATCACCTGCAGGGTATGCCAGAACCACTTGGTGGACACTCCGGAATCATCTGCCGGACATGCCAGAACCAGCTCTCAGACACACCAGAACCATGTGCCGGACACACTGGAAGCACCTGCTGAGCATGCCTGAGCCACCTGCTCGACTTGCAAGAAACACCTGCCAGACACGCCAAAATCACCTGCCGGGTATGCCAGAACCACGTGGCGGACACTCCGGAATCACCTGTCGGCATGCCGGAACCACCTCTCAGACGTGCCGGAACCTCGTGCCGGACACACCAGAAGCACCTGCCGGACAGACGGGAAGCACCTGCCGGACACGCCGGAACCACCGGGTTGACTCGCAGGAACCACCGCCGGACATTCAAAATCACCCGCCGGCTACGCCAGAACCACTTGGCGAACACTCCGGAATCACCTGCCAGGCATGCCGGAACCACCTCTCAGACTTGCTTGAACCATGTTCCAGACACGCCGGTACCACCTGCCGAGTATGCCGGAACCACCTGATCCACACCCCAGAACCACCTGCTGGACACGCCAGAATCACCTGCCGGCTACGCCAGAACCACTCGGCACACACTCGGGAACCACCTGCCGGGCATGCCGGAACCTCCTCTCAGAGGTGCCAGAACGACATGCCGGACACTCCGGAATCACCTGCCGGACATGCCAGAACCAGCTCTCAGACACACCAGAACCACGTGCCAGAGATGCCGGAAGCACCAGTTGAGCATGCCTGAGCCACCTGCTCGAATCGCAAGAAACACCTGTCGGACATGCCAAAATCACCTGCCGGGGACGCCAGAAACACTTGTCAGACACTCCGGAATCACCTGCCGGGCATGCTGGAACCACCTCTCAGAGGTGCCACAACCACATGCCGGAGACGGCGGAAGCACCTGTCGAGAATGCCGGAAGTTCCTGATCCACTCCACAGAACAACCTGCTGGACACGCCAAAATCACCTGCCGGACACGCCAAAATCACCTGCTGGCTATGCCAGAACCACTTGCCGGACACTCCGGGATCACCTGTTGGGCATGCCAGAACCACCTCTCAGACGTGCCGGAAGCACATCCCGGACACGCCAGAACCACCTACTGGACAGACCGGAACCACCTGCCGGACCCGCCGGAACCACCTGCAGAGCATGCCGGAACAACCTGCTCGACTCACTGGAGCCACCTGCCGGACATGCCAAAATCAGCTGCCGGCTATGCCAGAACCACTTGCCGGACACTCCAAAATCACCTGCCTGGCGTGGAGGAACCACCTCTCATACGTACCAGAACCACGTGCAGGAGACGCCAGAAGCACCTGCCCAACATGCCAGACCACCTGATCCACTCCCCAGAACCACCTGCTGGACCCGCCTGAGCTACCTGCCGGCTACGCGGGAACCACTTGGCGGACACTCTGGAATCACCTGCCGTGCATGCCGGAACCACCCCTCAGACGTGCCTGAAAAACGTGCTGGACACGCCGGAACCACCTCCCGGACTAACCGGAACCACCTTTCGGACATGCCTGAACCACCTTACGAGCACGCTGGAACCACCTGCTCGACTCGCTGAAAGCATCTGCTGGATACACCAAAATCACCTGCCGGCTACGCCAGAACCACTTGCCGACACTCCGGAATAACCTGCCATTCATCCCGGAACCGCCCCTCAGTTGTGCCAGAACCAGGTGCTGGACGCCCCAGACCACTTCCATGAAAGACTGGAACCACCTGCTGAGCATTCTGGAAACACCTGCTCGACTCCCGGGAACCGCCTCTGGGGAAACTGTCATAGAAATGCAGGTAAAACGGCCTTTCTTGCCAGCCTTTAACTCGCCACTTTAGAACTTCTGCTTCTGCCACAATTGCACCTTGCCAACCCGGCTCAGACGAAATGCCTACATCTTCCCCTGAAGCAACTGGGCTGAGTCCCAAATGATTGAGCGTCCACGTGCTTAGGAGGCCATAGACTGCAGGCCTTTTTCCAACCACCATTGTGCAATGCTGGAGAGAGTGTCGGAAAGCAGCTATGTCAGAAAGACCCCTTTGCTCTCAGCCGTGCCCTCCATTGCTCTAGACGTGGAATGCACAATGCACTGGCTTCCCCCCCTCAAGGGGCGACAAGCCACAGACCACCTTGCTTCCATCTCTTTAGGAAGCTGAGAAGGAACTCGCTTTCAACAGTGATCTTACAGAGCCCAGGGAACATCTCATACAAAAGCAGCTGAAACGCCGTTTCTTTTCAGCCCTTAACTTGCCGATTTGGAACTTCTGTTTCTGCCACATTTCCACCTTGCCATCCGGGCTGCGACGAAATGCCTACATCTTCCCCTTCAGCAACGGGGACGAGGCCCAGATGACTGTGCTTCCACATGCTTAAGAGGAGAGAGACAGGCTTTTTACAATCACGATTGTGCACTGGTGGAGAGAGTGTCAGAAAGCACCTATGTCAGAAAGGTCCCTTTGATCTCAGCCATGCCCTGAATTGCTCTAGAGGAGGAAGGCACAATGCACTGCCTCTGGCTCCACCCCTCAATGGCAGACGAACCACACACCTTCTTGCGTCCAGCTCTTTAGGACGCTGAGAAAGAGCTCGCATTCCATAGTGCACTTAGAGCGTCCAGGGAACATCTCATACAAAGGCAGCTGAACGCCGTCTCTTCCAGCACTTGGCTCACTGATCTGGAACATCTGCATGTGCCACATTTCGACCTTGTCAACCCGGCTCAGACGAAATGCCTACAACTTCCCCTTAAGCAATGGGGACGAGGCCCGAATGATTGTGGTTCCACATGCTGAGGAGGAGACAGACAATAGGCTTTGAACAAACCGCCTTTGAGCAATGGTTGGGGGAGTGTCAGAAAGCACGAATGTCAGAAAGGCCCTT
This sequence comes from Equus przewalskii, assembly GCF_037783145.1. Lineage (NCBI taxonomy): Eukaryota > Metazoa > Chordata > Mammalia > Perissodactyla > Equidae > Equus > Equus przewalskii. The sequence goes on along the minus strand of NW_027228636.1, from coordinate 109,470 downwards.
TACTCTCGGCCATGCCCTCCATTCCTCTAGAGGCAGGAGGCACAAGGCACTGGCACCACCCCTGAAGGGGATCAGAAAGCACCTATGGCAGAAAGCCCCCTTTGCTCTCAGCCGTGCCCTCCATTGCTCTGCAGGTGGAAGGCACAAAGCACTGCCTCCATCCTTCAATGGGAGACAAGCCATAAACCGTCTTGCCCCCAGCTCTTTAGGACGCTGACAAACAACTCGCTTTCCAAAGTCAAGTTACAGCACACCAGGAACCTCTCATACAAAGGCAGCTCAAACGGCATTTCTTCCCAGCCCTTCACTCACAGCTTTAGGACTTCTGCTTCTGCCGCAATTCCACCTTACCAACCCGGCTCAGAGGAAATGCCTACATCTTCCCCTGAAGCAACTGGGCTGAGTCCCAAATGATTGAGCATCCACGTGCTTAGGAGGCGATAGACTGCACGCCTTTTTCCAACCACCATTGTGCACTGCTGGAGAGAGTGTCGGAAAGCAGCTATGTCAGAAAGACCCCTTTGCTCTCAGCCGTGCCCTTCATTGCTCTAGACGTGGAATGCACAATGCACTGTCTCCCCCCCTCAAGGTGCGACAAGCCACAGACCATCTTCCTTCCATCTCTTTAGGAAGCTGAGCAAGAACTCGCTTTCAACAGTGCTCTTTCTGTGTCCTGGCAACATCTCATACAAAGGCGGCTGCTATGCCATTTCTTTTCAGCGCTTAACTCGCAGATTTGGAACTTCTGCTCCTGCCACATTTCCACCTTGCCAACCCGGTTCAGACGAAATGTCTACATCTTCCCCTTCAGCAACGGGGACGAGGCCCAGATGACTGTGCTTCCACATGATTAGCAGGAGCAGACAATAGGCTTTTTACAAACCGCCACTGTGCAGTGGTTCAGAGAGTGTCAGAATGCACCTATGTCAGAAAGGGCCCTTTGCTCTCAGCCGTGCCCTCCATTGCTCTAGAGGTGGAAGGCACAAAGCACTGCCTCCATCCTTCAATGGGAGACAAGCCATAAACTGTCTTGCCTCCAGCTCTTTAGTAAGCTGACAAACAACTCGCTGTCCACAGTCCTGTTACAGCAGACCGGGAACTTCTCATACAAAGGCAGCTCAAACGGCATTTCTTCCCAGCCCTTAACTCGCAGCTTTAGAACTTCTGCTTCTGCCGCAATTCCACCTTGCCAACCCAGCTCAGACAAAATGCCTACATCTTCCCCTTAAGCAACTGGGCTGAGTCCCAAATGATTGTGCAACCATGTGTTTAGCAGGAGAGAGACAATACGCTTTTCACCAACCTCAGTTGACCACTGGTGGAGAGAGTGTCAGAAAACACCTATGTCAGAAAGGCCCCTTTCCTCTCTGTTTTGCCCTCCATTGCTCTAGACTTGGAATGCACAATGCATTGGCTCCACCCCTCTAGTGGCGACAAGCCACAGACCATCTTTCTTCCGTCTCTTTAGGAAGTTGAGAACCAACTCACCTGACGCATAAAAAGGAATCATGCCCCTTAGATGCCAGAAAACCCCGGGAGACATGCCAAAAACACCCTCCGCACACTCTCAAAGAACCACACATTCATGGCAAAACGACCCAACAGGTACACAAGAAGCACCCACGTTACATGCCAGAACCACCTGTAACCACCTGCTGAACACAGTGGAACAACAATTCTGACACTGCAGAACCATCTCTTCAACATGCCAGCTGCACACAACAGACACGACGGAACCAGATTCCAAACGCAGCACAACAACATGCCAGACACATTGGAAACACCTGATGGATATGCCGCAAACAGGTGCCAGAAACAGTGAAACCACCTGCGGAGAATGTCAGAACCGGGGGCCAGAAATGCCACCAACACCTGTCTTACAAGCCAGAGCCACGAGCCCAAAAAGCAGGAAAGACCTGCTGGACATGCCAAAATAACCTGCTGGGGATGCCAGAACCACTTGGAGGACACCCAGGAATCACCTGCCAGGCATGCCCGAAGCGCCTCGCAGACGTGCCAGAACCACGTTCCGGACATGCCAGAAACACCTCCGGGACAGACCGGAACCACCTGCAAGACTAGCCGGAACCACCTCTCAGACGTACCAGAACCACTTGCCGAACAAGCTGGAAACATGTACTGCACAGACTGGAACCACCTGCTGAGCACGCCAGAACCACCTGCCGGACACGCCAAAATCACCTGCCCGCTACACAAGAACCACTTTGAGTACAAGCCGGAATAATGTTTTGGGCATGATGGCACAACCTCTCAGATGTGCCAGAACCTCGTGCTGGACACCCCAGAACCACCTGCCGGACAGACCGGAACCACCTGATGGACACGCCAGAACAAGCGGCTCGACTCGCCGGAACCACCGCCGGACATGCAAAATCACCTGCTGGCTACGCCAGAACCACTTGGAGAACACTCTGCAATCTCCTGCCGGGCATGCCGGAACCACCTCTCAGACATGCCAGACCCACATGCCAATGACACCGGATGCACCTGCCGAGCATGCCGGAACCACCTGCTCGACTCGCCAGAACCACCTAGCGGACAAGCCAAAATCACATGCCGGCTGCGCCACAACCACTTGGTGAACACTTCGGAATCAACTGCCGGGCTTGCTGGAACCACCTGCCGGTCACGCCAACATCACCTGCCAGCTATGCCAGAACCACTTGGCGGAAACTCCGGAAACACCAGTCAGGCCGGCCGGAAACACCTCTCAGACGTGCCAGACCATTTGCCTGAGATGCCGGAACCACACCCCGGGCAGACTGAAACCACCTGCCAGATACGCCTGAACCACCTGCCAAGCACGTCGGAACCACCTGCTCGACTTGCCAGAACCACCTGCTGGACATGCCAAAATAACTGCCGGCTATGCGAGAACCACCTGGCGGACAGTCCCGAATCACCTGCCGGGCATGCAGGAACCTCCTCTCAGACGTACCAGAACTGCATGCCGGACATGCTGAAACCACGTCCTGGACAGACTAGAACCACCTGCCGGACACGCCTGGACCACATGCCGAGCACGCCGGAAGCACCTGCTTGACTCGCAGGACCCACCTGCCGGACACACCAAAATGAACTGCGGGGTACACCAGAACCACTTACCGGAAACTCCGGAATCACCTACCGCGCATGCCGGAACCACGTCTCAGACGTGCCGGAAGCACGTGCCGGACACGACGGAAACACCTACTGCACAGACCGGAACCACCTGCGTGACATGCCAGAACCAAATGCCGAGCACGCCGGAGCCAGCTGCTTGACTCGCAGGAACCACCTGCCGGACAGGCCAAAATCAACTGCCGGCTATGCCACAACCACCTGGGGGAAAGTCCGGAATCACCTGCCACCCATGCCGGAACCACCTCTCAGACATACCAGAACCATGTGCCTGAAATGCCGGAAACAAACCCCGAACACACCGAAACCACCTGCCAGACCCGTCCGGACCACCGGGCGGGCACCCCAGAACCACCTGCTCGACTCGCCGGAGCCACATACCTGACACGCCAAAATCACCTGCCGGCTGCGCCAGAACCACTCGGCAGACGCTCCGGAATCGCCTGCCGGGCTTGCTGGAACCACCTGCCGGTCACGCCAACATCACCTGCCAGCTACGCCAGAACCACTTGGCGCACACTCCGGAAACACATGTCGGGCCGGCCGGAACCACCTCTCAGATGTGCCAGAACCATGTGCCTGAGATGCCGGAACCACACCCCGAACAGACCGAAACCACCTGCCAGACCCGCCTGAACCCCCTGGAGAGCACGTCCGATCCACCTGCTCAACTAGCCTGAACCACCTTCCTGACATGCCAAAATCACCTGCCAGGTGAACCAGAACCACTTGGTGGACACTCCGGAATCATCTGCCAGACATGCCAGAACCAGGTCTCAGACACACAAGAACCACGTGCCGGACACACCGGAAGCACGTGCTGAGCATGCCTGAGCCACATGCTCGACTTGCAAGAAACACCTGCCAGACACGCGAAAATCACCTGCCGGGTACGCCAGAACCACGTGGCGGAGACTCCGGAATCACCTGTCGGGCATGCCGGAACCACCTCTCAGACGTGCCAGAACCTCGTGCCGGACACGCCAGAACCACCTGCCGGACAGACTGGAACCACCTGCCGGACATGCCTGAACCACTTGTCGGACATGCCAGAACCACGTGCCAGACACGCCAGAACCATCTCCCGGACATACCGGAACCACCTACCGGACCTGCCTGAACCACCTGACGACCATGCCGGATCCACCTGCTGGACATGCCAAAATCACCTGCGGGCTAGGCCAGAACCACATGGAGGACTCTCCGGGATCACCTGCCGGGCATGCCAGTACCACCACTCAGATGTGCCAGAACGACGTGGCGGAGAGTCCGGAATCACCTGCTGGGCATGCGGGCCCCACCTCTCAGACATAGCAGAACCACGTGCGGCACACGCCGGGACCCACTACCGGACAGAGCGGAACCACCGGCCGGACAAGCCGGAATAACCTGCCGAGAACACCGGAACCACCAGCTCGACTCGCCAGAACCACCTGCCGGACATGCAAAAATCACCTGCCGGCTACACCACAACCAGTTGGTGAACACTTCGGAATCACCTGCCGCACTTGCTGGAACCACCTGAGGGTCACGCCAACATCACCTGCCAGCTACGCTACAACCACTTGGCGGACAATCCAGAAACACCTGTCGGGCTGGCCGGAACCACCTCCCAGACATGCCAGAACCATGTGACTGAGATGCCGGAACCACACCCCGAACAGACCGAAACCACAGCCAGACCAGCCTGAATCACCTGCCAAGCACGCCGGAACCACCTGCTCGAGGTGCCGGAACCACCTACCTGACACGCCAAAATCACCTGCCGGGTAAGCCAGAACCACTCTGCAGACACTCCGGAATCCCCTGCCGGGCATGGCGGAACCATCTCTCAGATGTGCCACAACCACGTGCCGGAGAGACCGGAAGCACCTGCCGAGCTCGCCGGAACCACCTGCTGGACATTCCGGAACCACCTGCCAGACAGGCCAAAATCATATGCCGGCAACGCCAAAACCACTTGGTGGACACTCCAGGATCACCTTGCGGGCATGCCGGAACCACGTCATGGAAAGTCTGCAAACACCTGCCGGACCTGCCTGAACCACCTGCCGAGCACGCCTTAACCACCTGCTAGACTCACCAGAGCCACCTGCCGTACAAACCAGAAACACCTGCGGGGTATGCCAGAACCACTTGGAGGACTCTCCGGGATCACCTGCCGGGCATGCCGGAACCACCTCTTAGAAACTCCAGAACCACGTGCCGGAGACGCCGGAAGCACCTGCTGAGCAAGCCTGAGCCAACTGCTCGACTCGCTAGAAATACCTGCCAGACACGCAAAAATCACCTGCCGGGTACGCCAGAACCACCAGATGAATACTCCGGAATCATCTGCCGGACATGCCGAAACCAGCTCTCAGACACACCAGAACCCCGTGCCGGAGACGCCGGAAGCACCTGCTGAGCACGACGGAACTAAACTGCTCGACTTGCCAGAACCACCTGCCAGACACGCCAAAAGCTCCTGCCGCCTAGGCCACAACCAGTTGGTGAACACTTCGGAATCAGCTGCCGGGATTGCTGGAACCACCTGCCGGTCACGCCAACATCACCTGCCAGGTATGCCAGAACCACTTGGCGGACACTCCGGAAAAACCTGTCGGGCCGCACGGAACGACCTCTCAGACGTGCCAGAACCGTGTTCCGGAAACGCCAGTACCACCAGCCGAGTATGCCAGAACCACCTGATCCACTCCCCAGAACCACCTGCTGGACACGCCAAAATCACCTGCCGGCTACGCCAGAAACACTCGGCAGACACTCCGGAACCACCTCCAGGACAGACCGGAACCACCTGACGGACACGCCGGGACCACCAGCTTGACTCGCCAAAACCACCTGCCGGACATCCTAAATCACCAGCCGGCTACGCCACAACCACTTGTCGGACACTCCGGAATCACCTGCCGGGCATGCCGGATCCATCTCTCAGACGTGCCAGAGCCATGTTCAGGACACGCCGGTACCACCTGCCGAGCTCGCCGGAACCACCTGCCGGACACGCCAAAATCAACTGCCGGCTACGCCACAAACAGTTGGTGAACACTTCGGAATCACCTGCCGGGCTTGCTGGAACCACCTGCCGGTCACGCAAACATCACCTGCCAGCTACGCCAGAACCACTTGGCGGCTACTCCGGAAACACCTGTCGGGCCGTCCGGAACCACCTCTCAGACGTGCCAGAACCATGTGCCTGAGATGCCGGAACCACACCCAGAACAGAGCGAAACCACCTGCCAGACCCGCCTGAACCCCCTGGCGAGCACGCCTGATCCACCTGCTCAACTAGCCGGAACCACCTTCCTGACACACCAAAATCACCTGCCAGGTATACCAGAACCACTTAGTGGACACTCTGGAAACATCTGCTGGACATGCCAGAAACAGCTCTCAGACACACCAGAACCACGTTCCGGAGACGCCGGAAGCACCTGCTGAGCATGCCTGAGCCACCTGCTCGAACGCAAGAAACACCTGTCGGACATGCCAAAATCACCTGCCGGGTACGCCAGAAACACTTGGCGGGCACTCCGGAATCACCTGTCGGGGATGCCGGAACCACCTCTCAGACTTGCCAGAACCATGTTCCGGACACGCTGGTACCACCAGCCGAGTATGCCAGAACCAGCTGATCCACTCCACAGAGCCACCTACTGGACACGCCAAAATCAACTGCCGGCTACGCCAGAACCACTCGGCTGACACTCCGGAATCACACGCCAGGCATTCCGGAACCACCTCTCAGAGGTGCCAGAACCACATGTCGGAGACTCCGGAATCACCTGCCTGCTATGCCGGAACCAGCTCTCACAGGTGCCAGAGCCACATGCCGGAGACTCCGGAATCACCTGCCGGACATGCCAGAACCAGCTCTCAGACACACCAGAACCACATGCCGGACACGCTGGAAGCACCTGCTGACCATGCCTGAGCCACATGCTCGACTTGCAGGAAGCACCTACCAGAAACGCCAACATCACCTACCGGGTACGCCAGAACCACGTGGCGGACACTCCGGAATCACCTGTCGGGCATGCCGGAACCACCTCTCAGACGTGCCAGAACCTCGTGCTGGACACGACAGAACCACCTGCTGGACAGACCGGAACCACCTGCCGGACACACCGGAACCACCGGCTCGACTCGCCGGAACCACCGCCGGACATGCAAAATCACCTGCCGGCTACGCCAGAACCACTTGGAGGACACACCGGAATCACCTGTCGGGGATGACGGCACCACCTCTCAGACTTGCAAGAACCATGTACTGGACACGCCGGTACGACCTGCCCAGTATGCCGGAACCACCTGATCCACTCCCCAGAAACACCCGCTGGACACGCCAAAATCACCTGCCGGCTAGGCCAGAACCACTCGGCAGACACTCCGCAACCACCTCCAGGACAGACCGGAACCACCTGCCAGACCCGCCTGAACCACCTGCAGAGCACGCCGGAACCACCTGCTTGACTCACCAGAACCACCTACCTGACATGCCAAAATCACCAGCCAGGTATGCCAGAACCACTTGTCGGACACTCCAGACTCCCCTGCCGTGCATGCCGGTACCATCTCTCAGACGTGCCAAAACCACGTGCCGGAGAGACCGGAAGCACCTGCCGAGCTCGCCGGAACCACCTGCTGGACATGCCGGAACCACCTGCCTGACAGGCCAAAAACATATGCCCGCTACGCCAAAACCACTTGGTGGACACTCCAGAATCACCTTGCGGGCATGCCGAAACCACGTCATGGACAGACTGCAAACACCTGCCGGTCCTGCCGGAACCACCTGCCGAGCACGCCGGAACCACCTGCTCGACTCACCAGAGCCACCTGCCGGACACACCAGAAACACCTGCGGGGTACGCCAGAACCACTTGGAGGACTCTCCGGGGTCACCTGCCGGGCATGCCGTAACCACCTCTCAGACGTGCCAGAACTATATGCCGGACACGCTGGAACCACCTGCCGAGTATGCCGGAACCACCTGAGCCACTCCCCAGAACCACCTGCTGGACACGCCAGAATCACCTGCCAGCTACGCCAGAACAACTCGGCAGACACTCCGGAACCACCTGCCGGGCATGCCGGAACCACCTCTCAGAGGTGCCAGAACCACATGCCGGACACTCCGGAATCACCTGCCGGGCATGACGGAACCATCTCTCAGACGTGCCAGAACCATGTTCCGGACATGCCGGTACAACCTGCCGTGCTCGCCGGAACCACCTGCTGGACACGCCAAAATCTCCTGCCGGCTATGCCAGAACCACTCGGAAGACTCTCCGGAATCACCTGCCGCGCTTGCTGGAACCACCTGGCGGTCACACCAACATCACCTTTCAGCTACGCCAGAACCACTTGGCGGACACTCCGGAAAAACCTGTCGGGCCGGCCGGAACCACCTCTCAGATGTGCCAGAACCGTGTGCCTGAGAAGCCGGAACCACACCCCGAACACACCGAAACCACCTGCCAGACCCGCCTGAACCCCCTGGCGAGCACACCTCATCCAGCTGCTCTACTAGCCGGAACCACCTTCCTGACATGCCAAAATCACCTGCCAGGTATACCAGAACCACTTGGAGGACACTCCTGAATCATCTGCTGGACATGCCAGAAACAGCTCTCAGACACACAAGAACCACGTGCCAGAGATGCCGGAAGGACCAGCTTAGCATGCCTGAGCCACCTGCTCGACTCGCAAGAAACACCTGTTGGACATGCCAAAATCACCTGCCGGGTACGCCAGAAACACTTGGCGGACACTCCGGAATCACCTGTCGGGGATGCCGGAACCACCTCTCAGACTTGCCAGAACCATGTTCTGGACACGCCGGTACCACCTGCCGAGTATGCCGGAACCAGCTGATCCACTCCCCAGAACCACCTACTGGACACGCCAAATCAACTGCCGGCTACGCCAGAACCACTCGGCAGACACTCCGGAATCACATGCCAGGCATTCCAGAACCACCTCTCAGAGGTGCAAGAACCACATGCCGGAGACTGCGGAATCACCTGCCGGGCATGCCGGAACCACCTCTCAGAGGTGCCAGAACCACATGCCGGACACTCCAGAATCACCTGCCGGGCATGCCGAGACCACCTAATCGACTCGCCGGAACCACCTAACTGACACGCCAAAATCATCTGCCGCGTATGCCAGAACAAGTTGGTGTACACTCCGGAATCATCTGCCGGACATGCCAGAACCAGCTCTCAGACACACCAGAACCACGTGCTGGACACGCCGGACGCACCTGCTGATCATGCCTGAGCCACATGCTCGACTTGCAAGAAACACCTGCCAGACACACCAAAATCACCTGCCGGGTACGGCAGAACCACGTGGCGGACACTCCGGAATCACCTGTCGGGCATGCCGGAACCACCTCTCAGAGGTGCCAGAACCACATGCGGGACACTCCGGAAGCACCTGCCGAGCACGCCATAACCACCTGCTCGACTCGCCAAAACCACCTGCTGGACACGCCAAAATCACCTGCCGGCTACACCAGAACCTCTCGGCAGACACTCCAGAATCACCTGCCGGGCTGGCTGGAACCACCTCTCAGACGTGCCAGAACCACGTGGCGGACTGTCCAGAATCGCCTGTTGGGCATGCGCAACCACCTCTGAGACGTACCGGAACCACGTGCCGTACACGCCGGAACCACCTACCGGACACAGCGGAATCACCTTTTGGGCATGCCGGAACCACATGTCAGATGTGCCAGAAACACGTGCCAGAGACGCCGGAAGCACCTGCCGAGCACGTCAGAACCACCTGCTCAAGTCGCCTGAACCACCTGCGGGACACGCCAAAATCACCTGCCGGCTATGCCAGAACGACTTGGTGGACTCTCTGGAATCACCAGCCGGGCATGATAGAACCAGCTCTCAGACGTGCCGGAACCACGTGCCGGACACGCCGGAACCACCTGCCGGACCTGCCTGAGCCAACGGTCGAGCACGCCGGAACCACCTGCTTGACTTGCCAGAACCACCTGCCGCACACGCCAAAATCACCTGCCGGCTACGCCACATCCAGTTGGTGAACAGTTCGGAATCACGTGCCGGGCTGGCTGGAACCACCTGCCGGTCACGAGAACATCACCTGCCAGCTATGCCAGAACCACTTGCGGACACTCCGGAAACACCTGTCGGGCCGGCCAGAACAACCTTTCAGACGTGCCAGAACCATGTGCCTGAGATGCCGGAACCACACCACGAACAGACCGAAACCACCTGCCAGACCCGCCTGAACCACCTGCCGAGCACGCCGGAACCACCTGCTGAGATCGCCAGAACCACCTACCTGACACGCCAAAATCACCTGCCGGGTATGCCAGAACCACTTGGTGGACACTCCGGAATCATCTGCCGGACATGCCAGAACCAGCTCTCAGACACACCAGAACCACGTGCCGGAAACGCCGGAAGCACCTGGCGAGCATGCCTGAGCCACCGGCTCGACTCGCAAGAAACACCTGCCGGACACGCCAAAATCACCTGCCGGGTACGCCAGTACCACTTGCCAGACAGACCAGAACCACCTGCCGGACTCGCCGGGACCACCTCCGTCATGCAAAATCACCTGCCGGCTATGCCAAAACAACTTGGCGAACACTCCGGAATTACCTGCCGGGCATGCCGGAAACACATGCCAATGACAACAGAAGCACCTGCCGAGCACGCCGGAACCACCTGCTTGACTCACAGGTCCCACCAGCCAGACACGCCAAAATCAGCTGCCCGCTACACCAGAGCCACTTGGCGGACAAGCTGGAATCACATGAAGGGCATGCCAACACAACCTCTCAGACGTGCCAGAACCTCGTGCCGGACACCCCATAACCACCTGCCGTACAGACCGTAACCACCTGTCAGACACGCCGTAACCACTGGCTCGACTGGCCGGAAACACCGCCGGACATGCAAAATCACCTGCCGGCTACGCCAGAACCACATGGCGGACACTCCGGAATCACCTGTCGGGCATGCCGGAACCACATCTAAGACTTGCCAGAACCACACGCCAATGACACCGGAAGCACCTGCCGAGCACGATGGAACTAAACTGCTCGACTTGCCAGAACCACCTGCCGGACACGCCAAAAACTCCTGCGGCCTAGGCCACAACCAGTTGGTGAACACTTCGGAATCAGCTGCCGGGATTGCTGGAACCACCTGCTGGTCACGCCAACATCACCTGCCAGGTCCGCCAGAACCAGCTGGCGGACACTCCGGAAAAACCTGTCAGGCCGCCCGGAACCACATCTCAGACGTGCCAGAACCATGTTCCGGAAACGACAGTAGCACCTGCCGAGTATGCCGGAACCACATGATGCACTCCCCGGAACCACCTGCTGGACACGCCAAAATCACCTGCCGGCTATGCCAGAACCACTCGGCAGACACTCCGGAACCACCTCCAGGAAAGAACCAGCTGCCGGACACGCCGGGACCACCTGCTTGACTCGCCAGAACCACCTGCCGGACACGCCAAAATCACCAGCGGGCTACGCCACAACAACTTGTCGGACACTCCGGAATCACTTGCCGGGCATGCTGGAACCACCTCTCAGAGGTGCCACAACCACATTCCGGAGACGGCAGAAGCACCTGCCGAGAATGCCAGACGTTCCTGATCCACTCCACAGAACCCCCTCAGGACAGACCAGAACCACGTGATGGACACGCCGGAACCACCGGCTCGACTCGCCGGAACCACCGCCGGACATGCAAAATCACCTGTCGGCTACGCCAGAACCACTTGGCGAACAACCCAAAATCAACTGCCGGGCATGCCGGAACCATCTCTCAGACAAGCCAGAACCACATGCCGAGAACACCGGAACCACCAGCTCGACTCGCCAGAACCACCTGCCGGACATGCAAAAATCACCTGCCGGCTACACCACAACCAGTTGGTGAACACTTCGGAATCACCTGCCGCACTTGCTGGAACCACCTGAGGGTCACGCCAACATCACCTGCCAGCTACGCTACAACCACTTGGCGGACAATCCAGAAACACCTGTCGGGCTGGCCGGAACCACCTCCCAGACATGCCAGAACCATGTGACTGAGATGCCGGAACCACACCCCGAACAGACCGAAACCACAGCCAGACCAGCCTGAATCACCTGCCAAGCACGCCGGAACCACCTGCTCGAGGTGCCGGAACCACCTACCTGACACGCCAAAATCACCTGCCGGGTAAGCCAGAACCACTCTGCAGACACTCCGGAATCCCCTGCCGGGCATGGCGGAACCATCTCTCAGATGTGCCACAACCACGTGCCGGAGAGACCGGAAGCACCTGCCGAGCTCGCCGGAACCACCTGCTGGACATTCCGGAACCACCTGCCAGACAGGCCAAAATCATATGCCGGCAACGCCAAAACCACTTGGTGGACACTCCAGGATCACCTTGCGGGCATGCCGGAACCACGTCATGGAAAGTCTGCAAACACCTGCCGGACCTGCCTGAACCACCTGCCGAGCACGCCTTAACCACCTGCTAGACTCACCAGAGCCACCTGCCGTACAAACCAGAAACACCTGCGGGGTATGCCAGAACCACTTGGAGGACTCTCCGGGATCACCTGCCGGGCATGCCGGAACCACCTCTTAGAAACTCCAGAACCACGTGCCGGAGACGCCGGAAGCACCTGCTGAGCAAGCCTGAGCCAACTGCTCGACTCGCTAGAAATACCTGCCAGACACGCAAAAATCACCTGCCGGGTACGCCAGAACCACCAGATGAATACTCCGGAATCATCTGCCGGACATGCCGAAACCAGCTCTCAGACACACCAGAACCCCGTGCCGGAGACGCCGGAAGCACCTGCTGAGCACGACGGAACTAAACTGCTCGACTTGCCAGAACCACCTGCCAGACACGCCAAAAGCTCCTGCCGCCTAGGCCACAACCAGTTGGTGAACACTTCGGAATCAGCTGCCGGGATTGCTGGAACCACCTGCCGGTCACGCCAACATCACCTGCCAGGTATGCCAGAACCACTTGGCGGACACTCCGGAAAAACCTGTCGGGCCGCACGGAACGACCTCTCAGACGTGCCAGAACCGTGTTCCGGAAACGCCAGTACCACCAGCCGAGTATGCCAGAACCACCTGATCCACTCCCCAGAACCACCTGCTGGACACGCCAAAATCACCTGCCGGCTACGCCAGAAACACTCGGCAGACACTCCGGAACCACCTCCAGGACAGACCGGAACCACCTGACGGACACGCCGGGACCACCAGCTTGACTCGCCAAAACCACCTGCCGGACATCCTAAATCACCAGCCGGCTACGCCACAACCACTTGTCGGACACTCCGGAATCACCTGCCGGGCATGCCGGATCCATCTCTCAGACGTGCCAGAGCCATGTTCAGGACACGCTGGAACCACCTGCTCGACTTGCCAGAACCACCTGCCGCACACGCGAAAATCAACTGCCGGCTACGCCACAAACAGTTGGTGAACACTTCGGAATCACCTGCCGCGCTTGCTGGAACAACCTGAGGGGCACGCTAACATCACCTGCCAGCTACGCTACAACCACTTGGCGGACACTCTGGGAACAGCTGTCGGGCTGGCCGGAACCACCTCTTAGACATGCCAGAACCATGTGCCTGAGATGCCGGAACCACACCCCGAACAGACCGAAACCACCGGCCAGAACCGCCTGAATCACCTGCCGAGCACGCCGGAACCACCTGCTCGTGTCGCCGGAACCACCTACCTGACACGCCAAAATCACCTGCCAGGCACGCCAGAACCACTTGGCGGACACTGCAGAATCACCTGTCGGGCATGGCGGAACCACCTCTCAGATTCGCCAGAACCATGTTCCGGACACGCCGGTACCACCTGCCGAGCATGCCGGAACCACCTGATCCGCTCCCCAGAACCACCTACTGGACACGCCAAAATCACCTGCCGGCTACTCCAGAACCACTCTGCAGACACTCCGGAATCACCTGCCGGGCATGCCAGAACCATCTCTCAGACGTGCCACAACCACGTGCCGGAGAGACCGGAAGCACCTGCCGAGCTCGCCGGAACCACCTCCTGGACACTCCGGAACCACCTGCCTGACAGGCCAAAATCATATGCCAGCTATGCCAAAACCCCTTACTGTACACTCCAGAATCACCTTGCGGGCATGCCGCAACCACGTCATGGACTGACTGCAAACTCCTGTCGGACCTGCCGGAACCACCTGCCAAGCACGCCTTAACCACCTGCTCGAATCAGCAGAGCCACCTGCCGGACCCACCAGTAACATTGCGGGGTACGCCAGAACCACTTGGAGGACTCTCCGGAATCACCTGCCGGGCATGCCCTAACCACCTCTCAGACGTGCCAGAACCATGTGTCGGACACGCCGGAACGACCTGCCGAGTATGCCGGAACCACCTGATCCACTCCCCAGAACCACCTGCTGGACACGCCAAAATCAGCTGCCGGCTACGCCAGAACCACTTGGTGAACACTCCGGAATCACCAGCCGTGCATGCCGGAACCACCTCTCAGACTTGCCAGAACCATGTTCTGGACACGCCGGTACCACCAGCCAAGTATACCTGAACCAGCTGATCCACTCCCCAGAACCACCTACTGAACAGGCCAAAATCAACTGCCGGCTACGCCAGAACCACTCGGCAGACACTCCGGAATCACATGCCAGGCATTACGGAACAACCCATCAGAGGTGCCAGAATCACATGCCGGGGACTCCGGAATCACCTGCCGGGCATGCCGGAACCACCTCTCAGAGGTGCCAGAACCACATGCCGCAGACTCCGGAATCACCTGATGGGCATGCCGGAACCATCTCTCAGACGTGCCACAACCACGTGCTGGAGAGACCGGAAGCACCTGAGGAGCTCGCGGGAACCACCTGCTGGACATGCTAGAACCACTTGCCTGACAGGCAAAAATCATATGCCGGCTAGGCCAAAACCACTTAGTGGGCACTCCAGAATCACCTTGCGGGCATGCCAGAAACACATCAGGGACAGACGGCAAACACCTGACAGACCTGCCGGAACCACCTGCCGAGCACGCCGGAACCACCTGCTCGACTCACCAGAGCCACCTGCCGGACACACCAGAAACACCTGCGGGGTACGCCAGAACCACTTGGAGGACTCTCCGGGATCACCTGCCGGGCATGCCGGAACCACATCTCAGATGTGCCAGAACCATGTTCCGGACACGCCGGTACCACCTGCCGAGCTCGCCGGAACCACCTTCTGGACACACCAAAATCAGCTGCCGGCTACGCCAGAACCACTCGGCAGACACGCAGGAATCACCTGCCGGGCTTGCTGGAACCACCTGCCGGTCAGGCCAACATCATCTGCCAGCTACGCCAGAAACACTTGGCGGACACTCCGGAAACACCTTTCGGGCCGGCCGGAACCACCTCTCAGACGTGCCAGAACCATGTGCCTGAGATGCCGGAACCACACTCCAAACACACCGAAACCACCTGCCAGACCCGCCTGAACCCCCGGGCGAGCACGCCTGATCCACCTGCTCAACTACCAGGAACCACCTTCCTGACACGCCAAAATCACCTGCCAGGTATACCAGAACCATTTGGTGGACGCTCCAGAATCATCTGCCGGACATGCCAGAACCAGCTCTCAGACACACCAGAACCACGTGCCGGACATGCCGGAAGCACCTGCTGAGCAGGCCTGAGCCACATGCTCGACTTGCAAGAAACACCTGCCAGACACGCCAAAATCACCTGCCGGGTACGCCAGACCACATGTGGACTCTCCGGAATCACGTGTCGGGCATGTCGGAACCACCTCTCAGACTTGCCAGAACCATGTTCTGGACACGCCGGTACCACCTGCCGAGTATGCCGGAACCAGCTGATTCACTCCCCAGAACCGCCTACTGGACATGCCAAAATCAACTGCCGGCTACGCCAGAACCACTCGACAGACACTCCGGAATCAAATGCCAGGCATTCCGGAACCACCTCTCAGAGGTGCCAGAACCACATGCCGGAGACTCCGGAATCACCTGCCGGGCATGCTGGGCCCATCTCTCACACGTGCCACAACCACGAGCCGGAAAGACATGAAGCACCTGCCGAGCTCGCCGGAACCACCTTATGGACACGCCAAAATCACCTGCAGGCTACACCAGGACCACTCTGCAGACACTCCGGAATCACCTGCCGGGCTAGCTGGAACCACCTGCCGGTCACGCCAACATCACCTGCCAGCTATGCCAGGACCACTTGGCGGACACTCTGGAAACAGCTGTCGGGCCGGCCAGAACAACCTCTCAGACGTGCCAGAACCATGTGCCTGAGATGCCGGAAGCACATCCCGAACAGACCGAAACCACCTGCCAGACCCGCCTGAAGCCCCTGGCGAGCACGCATGATCCACCTTTTGAAATAGCCGGAACCACCTTCCTGACACGCCAAAATCACCTGCCAGGTATACCAGGACCACTTATTGGACACTCTGGAATCACCTGCTGGGCATGCTGGAACCACCTCTCAGAGGTGCCACAACCACATGCCAGAGACGGCTGAAACAACAGCCGAGAAAGCCGGAAGTTCCTGATCCACTCACGAGAACCACCTGCCGGACACGCCAAAATCACCTGCCGGCTATGCCAGAAACACTTGGTGGACACTCCGGAATCATCTGCCGGACATGCCAGAACCAGCTCTCAGACACAACAGAACCACGTGGCAGAGACGCCGGAAGCACCTGCTGAGCATGCCTGAGCCACCTGCTCGACTCGCAAGAAACACCTGTCGGACATGCCAAAATCACCTGCCGGGTATGCCAGAAACACTTGGCGGACACTCCGGAATCACCTGTCGGGCATGCCGGAACCACCTCTCAGACTTGCCAGAACCATGTTCTGGAAACGCCGGTACCACCTGCCGAGTATGCTGGAACGAGATGATCCACTCCCCAGAACCACCTACTGGACACCCCAAAATCACCTGCCGGCTACGCCAGAACCACTCGGCAAGCACTCCGGAATCGCATGCCAGGCATTCCGGAACCACCTCTCAGAGGTGCCAGAACCACATGCCGGAGACTCCGGAATCACCTGCCGGGCATGCTGGAACCATCTCTCAGACGTGCCACAACCACGTGCCGGAGAGACCGGAAGCACCTGCCGAGCTCGCCGGAACCACCTGCTGGACATGCCGGAACCACTTGCCTGAGAGGCCAACATCATACGCCGGCTACGCCAAAACCACTTGGTGGACACTCCAGAATCACGTTGCGGGCATGGCGGAACCACGTCATGGACAGACGGCAGACACCTGCCAGACCTGCCGGAACCACAGCCCGAGCACGCCGGAAACACCTGCTCGACTCACCAGAGCCACCTGCCGGACATACCAGAAACACCTGTGGGGTACGCCAGAAACACTTGGAGGACTCTCTGGGATCACCTGCCGGGCATGCCGGAACCACCTCTCAGACGTGCCAGAGCCATGTGCCAGACACGCCGGAACCACCTGCCGAGTATGCCGGAACCACCTGCTCCACTCCCCAGAACCACCTGCTGGACACGCCAAAATCACCTGCCGGCTACGCAAGAACCACTCGGCAGACACTCCGGAACCACCTCCAGGACAGTCCGGAACCACCTGCCAGACAGGCCGGGACCACCTGCTTGACTCGCCAGAACCACCTGCTGGACACGCCAGAATAACCAGCCAGCTATGCCACAACCACTTGTCGGACACTCCGGAATCACCTGCCGGGGATGCTGGAACCAGCTTCAAACATGCAAGAACCACATACCGGAGACGCCGGAATCACCTGCCGCGCATGCCAGAACCACATCTCAGACGTGCCGGAACCACCTGCCTGACATGCCACAACCACGTGCCGGAGAGACCGGAAGCACCTGCCGAGCTCGCCGGAACCACCTGCTGGAAACGTCGGAACCACCTGCCTGACACGCCAAAATCACGTGACGGCTACGCCAAAACCACTTGGTGGACACTCCGAAATCACCTTCCGAGCATGCTGGAACCACGTCATGGACAGACTGCAAACACCTGCCAGACCTGCCTGAACCACCTGCAGAGCACGCCGGAATCACCTGATCCACTCCCCAGAACCACCTGCCACACATGCCAAAATCAACTGCCGGCTGCGCCAGAACCACTCGGCACATACTCCAGAATCACATGCCGGTCATGCCGGAACCACCTCTCAAACGTGCAACAACCACATTCCGGAGACGCCGGAAGCACGTGCTGAGCATGCCCCAACCACCTGTGCCACTCCACATAACCACCTGCCGGTCACGCCAAAATCACCTGCCAGCTACGCCACAACCACTTGTCAGACACTCCGGAATCACCTGCAGGGCATGCTGGAACCACCTCTCAGAGGTGCCACAACCACATGCCGGAGACGGCGGAAGCACCTGCCGAGAATGCCGGAAGTTCCTGATTCACTCCTCAGAACCACCTGCTGGACACGCCAAAATCACCTGCTGGCTACGCAAGAACCACTCGGCAGACACTCCGGAAACACCTGCCGGGCATGCCGGAACCACCTCTCAGACGTGCCAGAACCACGTGCCGGACACGCCGGAACCACCTACCAGACACAACGGAACCACCTGCCGGACACGCAAAAATCACCTGCTGGCTATGCCAGAACCACTTGCTGGACTTTCTGGAATCAGCTGCCAGAAATGCCGGACCCGCCTCTCAACTGTGCCGAAGTCAAGTGTCGGAGGCGCCAGAAGCACCTGCCGAGCTAGCCGGAAGCACCTGCTCGAATCGTCGGAACCACCTGTGGGACATGCCAGAATCACCTGCCGGCTACCCAAGAACCACTTGGTGGACAATCCGGAATCACCTGCCGGACATGCCTGAACCACCTGTCAGACGTGCCGGAACCAGGTGCCAGACACGCCGGAAGCATCTCTCGGATATACCAGAACCACCTACCGTACCTGCCTGAACCACCTGACGAGCATGCCGGATCCACGTGCTGGACACGCCAAAATCACCTGCGGGCTAGGCCAGAACCACATGGAGGACTCTCCGGGATCACCTGCCAGGCATGCCAGTACCACCACTCAGATGTGCCAGAACCACGTGGCGGAGAGTCCGGAATCACCTGCTGGGCATGCGGGCCCCACCTCTCAGACAAAGCAGAACCATGTGCAGCACACGCCGGGACCCACTACCGGACAGAGCGGAACCACCGGCCGGACACGCCGGAATCACCTGCCGAGAACACCGGAACCACATGATCAGCTCACCTGAAACACCTGCCGGACACATCAAAATCATCTGCCGGACAGGCCAAAATCACCTGCTGGCTATGCCAGAACCACTTGCCGGACACTCCGGGATCACCTGTCGGGCATGCCAGAACCACCTCTCAGACGTGCCAGAATCACGTGCCAGAGACACTGGATGCACCTGCCGAGCACGCCGGAACCTCCTGCTCGACTCGCACGAACCACCTGCCAAAGATGACAAAATCACCTGCCGGCTAGGCCAGAACCACGTGGCCGACTCTATTGAATCACCCGCCGGTCATGCCAGAACCCCCTCTCAGACGTGCCGGAAGCACGTGCCGGACACGCCAGAACCACCTACTGGACAGACCGGAACCACCTGCCGGACCCGCCGGAACCACCTGCTGAGCATGCCGGAACAACCTGCTCGACTCTCTGGAGTCACCTGCCGGACATGCCAAAATCAGCTGCCGGCTATGTCAGAACCACTTGCCAGACACTCCAAAATCACCTGCCTGGCGTACCGGAACCACCTCTCATACGTACCAGAACCACGTGCAGGAGAAGCCAGAAGCACCTGCCGAGCATGCCAGAACCACCTGATCCACTCCCCAGAACCACCTGAAGGACCCGCCTGAACCACCTGCCGGCTACGCGGGAACCACTTGGCGGACACTCCGGAATCACCTGCCGTGCATGCCGGAACCACCCCTCAGATGTGCCTGAAAAACGTGCCGGACACGCCGGAACCACCTCCCGGACTAACCGGAACCACCTTTCAGACATGCCTGAACCACCTTACGAGCACGCTGGAACCACCTGCTCGACTCGCTGGAACCATCTGCTGGATACACCAAAATCACCTGCCGGCTACGCCAGAACCACTTGCTGACACTCCAGAATAACCTGCCATTCATCCCGGAACCGCCCCTCAGATGTGCCAGAACCAGGTGCTGGACGCCTCAGACCACTTCCGTGAAAGACTGGAACCATCTGCTGAGCATTCTGGAAACACCTGCTCGACTCCCGGGAACCGCCTCTGGGGAAACTGTCATAGAAATGCAGGTAAAACGGCCTTTCTTGCCAGCCCTTAACTCGCCACTTTAGAACTTCTGCTTCTGCCACAATTGCACCATGCCAACCCGGCTCAGACGAAATGCCTACATCTTCCCCTGAAGCGACTGTGCTGATTCCCAAATGATTGAGGAGCCACATGCTTAGGAGGCGATAAACTGCATGCATTTTTCCAACCACCATTTTACACTGCTCAGAGAGCGTCGGAAAGCAGCTATGTCAGAAAGGCCCCTTTGCTCTCAGCCATGCCCTCCTTTGCTCTCGAGGTGGAAGGCACAAGGCACTGGTTCTGGATCGACCCCTCAATGGGAGACAAACCACATCTTGGCCTGCTTCCAGCTCTTTAGGAAGTGGAGAAAAAACTCCCTTTCCACAGTGCTCTTACAGCGTCCTGGGAACATCTCATACAAAGGAGGCTGGACGCCGTTTCTTTTCAGCACTTCACTCGCCAGTCTGGGACATCTGCATCCTGCACGTTTCCACCTTGCCAACCCGGCTCAGACGAAATGCCTACATCTTCCCCATGAGCAAAGGGGATGAGGCCCATAGGATTGTGGTTCCACATGCTGAGGAGGAGAGAGACAATATGCTTTTAACTAACCTCGAAGTGCAATGGTTGGGAGAGTGTCAGAAAGCACCAATGTCAGAAAGGGCCCTTTGCTCTCAGCCGTGCCCTCCATTGCTCTAGAGGTGGAAGGCATAAAGACCTGCCTCCACCCTTCAATGGGAGACAAGCCATAAACTGTCTTGCCTCCAGCTCTTTAGGAAGCTGGGAAAGAACTCGCTTTCCACAGTGCTGTTACAGCATACGAGGAAACTCTCATACAGAGGCAGCTCAAACGCCATTTCTTCCCAGTGCTTAACTGGCCGCTTTAGGACTTCCGCTTCTGCCACAGTTCCACCTTGCCAACCCGACTCACACGAAATGCCTACATCTTCCCCTTAAGCAACGGGGGCGAAGCCCACATGATTGTGCTTCCACATGCTCAGCAGGAGCAGACAATAGGCTTATTACAAACCACCTTTGTGCACTGCGTCAGAGAGTGTCAGAATGCACCTATGTCAGAAACGGCCCTTTGCTCTCAGCCGTGCCCTCCATTGCTCTAGAGGTGGAAGGCACAAGGCATTGCCTCCATCCTTCAATTGGAGACAAGCCATAATCTATCTTGCCTCCAGCTCCTTAGGAAGCTGACAAACAACTCGCTTTCCACAGTCCTGTTACAGTAGACCGGGGAACATCTCATACAAAGGCAGCTCAAATGGCATTTCTTCCCAGCCCTTAACTCGCAGCTTTAGGACTCCTGCTTCTGCCGCAATTCCACCTTGCCAACCCGGCTCAGACGAAATGCCTACATCTTCCCCTGAAGCAACTGGGCTGAGTCACAAAGGATTGAGCGTCCACGTGCTTAGGAGGCGATAGACTGCACGCCTTTTTCCAACCACCATTGTGCACTGCTGGAGAGAGTGTCGGAAAGCAGCTATGTCAGAAAGACCCCTTTGCCCTCAGCCGTGCCCTTCATTGCTCTAGACGTGGAATGAACAATGCACTGGCTCCCCCTCTCAAGGTGCAACAAACCACAGACCATCTTCCTTCCATCTCTTTAGGAAGCTGAGGAAGAACTCGCTTTCAACAGTGCTCTTTCTGTGTCCTGGCAACATCTCATACAAAGGCAGCTGATATGCCATTTCTTTTCAGCGCTTAACTCCCAGGTTTGGAACTTCTGCTCCTGCCACATTTCCACCTTGCCAACCCGGCTCAGACGAAATGTCTACATCTTCCCCTATAGCAACGGGGACCAGGCCCAGATGACTGTGCTTCCACATGCTTAGCAGGAGCAGACAATAGGCTTTTTACAAACCGCCATTGTGCACTGGGTCAGAGAGTGTCAGAATGCACCTATGTCAGAAAGGGCCCTTTGCTCTCAGCCGTGCCCTCCATTGCTCTAGAAGTGGAAGGCACAAAGCACTGACTCCATCCTTCAATTTGAGACAAGCCAGCAACTGTCCTGCTTCCAGCTATTTAGGAAGCTGGGAAAGCACTCGCATTCCACAGTGCTCTTACAGCGTCCTGGGAAGGTCTCATACAAAGGCAGCTGAACACCGTGTCTTTTCAGCCCTTAACTCACCAATCTGCAACATCCGCTTCTGCTGCATTTCCACCTTGCCAACCCGGCTCAGACGAAATGCCTACATCTTCCCCTGAAGCGACTGTGCTGATTCCCAAATGATTGAGCATCCACATGCTTAGGAGGCGATAAACTGCATGCGTTTTTCCAACCACCATTTTACACTGCTTAGAGAGCGTCGGAAAGCAGCTATGTCAGAAAGGCCCCTTTGCTCTCAGCCATGCCCTCCATTGCTCTCGAGGTGGAAGGCACGAGGCACTGGTTCTGGATCCACCCCTCAATGGGAGACAAACCACATGTTGTCCTGTCTCCAGCTCTTTAGGAAGTGGAGAAAAAACTCCCTTTCCACAGAGCTCTTACAGCGTCCTGGGAACATCTCATACAAAGGAGGCTGAACGCCGTTTCTTATCAGCACTTCACTCGCCAGTCTGGGACATCTGCATCCTGCACGTTTCCACCTTGCCAACCCGGCTCAGAAGAAATGCCTACATCTTCCCCTTGAGCAATGGGGATGAGGCCCATATGATTGTGGTTCCACATGCTGAGGAGGAGAGAGACAATAGGCTTTTAACTAACCACGAAGTGCAACGGTTGGGAGAGTGTCGGAAAGCACCAATGGCAGAAAGACCCCTTTACTCTCAGCCGCGCCCTCCATTGCTGTAGAGGTGGAAGGCACAAAGCACTGCCTCCATCCTTCAATGGGAGACAAGCCATAAACTGTCTTGCCTCCAGCTCTTTAGGAAGCTGGGAAAGAACTCGCTTTCCACAGTGCTGTTACAGCATACGAGGAAACTCTCATACAGAGGCAGCTCAAACACCAATTCTTCCCAGTGCTTAACTGGCCGCTTTAGGACTTCCGCTTCTGACACAGTTCCACCTTGCCAACCCGGCTCAGACGAAATGCCTACATCTTCCCCTTAAGCAACGGGGGTGAAGCCCACATAATTGTGCCTCCACATGCTCAGCAGGAGCAGACAATAGGCTTTTTACAAACCGCCATTGTGCACTGGGTCAGAGAGTGTGAGAATGCACCTATGTCAGAAAGGGCCCTTTGCTCTCAGCCGTGCCCTCCATTGCTCTAGAGGTGGAAGGCACAAGGCACTGCCTCCATCCTTCAATTGGAGACAAGCCATAAACTGTCTTGCCTCCAGCTCTTTAGGAAGCTGACAAACAACTCGCTTTCCACAGTCCTGTTACAGCAGACCGGGGAACTTCTCATACAAAGGCAGCTCAAATGGCTTTTCTTCCCAGCCCTTAACTCGCAGCTTTAGGACTCCTGCTTCTGCCGCAATTCCACCTTGCCAACCCGGCTCAGATGAAATGCCTACATCATCCCCTGAAGCAACTGGGCTGAGTCCCAAATGATTGAGCGTCCACGTGCTTAGGAGGCGATAGACTGCACGCCTTTTTCCAACCACCATTGTGTACTGCTGGAGAGAGTGTCGGAAAGCAGCTATGTCAGAAAGACCCCTTTGCTCTCAGCCGTGCCCTTCATTGCTCTAGACGTGGAATGCAGAATGCACTGGCTCCCCCCCTCAAGGTGCAACAAACCACAGACCATCTTCCTTCCATCTCTTTAGGAAGCTGAGCAAGAACTCGCTTTCAACAGTGCTCTTTCTGTGTCCTGGCAACATCTCATACAAAGGCAGCTGATATGCCATTTCTTTTCAGCGCTTAACTCGCAGATTTGGAACTTCTGCTCCTGCCACATTTCCATCTTGCCTACCCGGCTCAGAAGAAATGTCTACATCTTGCCCTTCAGCAACGGGGACGAGGCCCAGATGACTGTGCTTCCGCATGCTTAGCAAGAGCAGACAATAGGCTTTTTACAAACCGCCATTGTGCACTGGGTCAGAGAGTGTCAGAATGCACATATGTCAGAAAGGGGCCTTCGCTCTCAGCCGTGCCCTCCATTGCTCTCGAGGTGGAAGGCACAAGGCACTGGTTCTGGATCCAACCTTCAATGGGAGACAAAACTCATCTTGGCCTGCTTCAAGCTCTGTAGGAATTGGAGAAAAATCTCCCTTTCCACAGTGCTCTTACAGCGTCCTGGGAACGTCTCATACAAAGGCAGCTGAACACCGTGTCTTTTCAGCCCTTAAGTCACCAATCTGCAACATCTGCTTCTGCCGCATTTCCACCTTGCCAACCCGTCTCAGACGAAATGCCTACTTCTTCCCCTGAAGCAGCTGTGCTGATTCCCAAATGATTTAGCATCCACGGGCTTAGGAGACGATAAACTGCCTGCATTTTTCCAACCAACATTTTACTCTGCTTAGAGAGCGTCGGAAATCAGCTATGTCAGAAAGGCCCCTTGGCTCTCGGCCATGCCCTCCATTGCTCTCGAGGTGGAAGGCACAAGGCACTGGTTCTGGATCGACCCCTCAATGGGAGACAAACCACATCTTGGCCTGCTTCCAGCTCTTTAGGAAGTGGAGAAAAAACTCCCTTTCCAAAGTGCTCTTACAGCGTCCTGGGAACATCTCATACAAAGGAGGTTGAACGCCGTTTCTTTTCAGCACTTCACTCGCCAGTCTGGGACATCTGCATCCTGCACGTTTCCACCTTGCCAACCCGGCTAAGACGAAATGCCTACATCTTCCCCTTGAGCAATAGGGATGAGGCCCATAGGATTGTGGTTCCACATGCTGAGGAGGAGTGAGACAATAGGCTTTTAACTAACCACGAAGTGCAATGGTTGCGAGAGTGTCAGAAAGCACCAATGACAGAAAGCCCCCTTTACTCTCAACCGAGCCCTTCATTGCTGTAGAGGTGGAAGGCACAAAGCACTGCCTCCATCCTTCAATGGGAGACAAGCCATAAACTGTCTTGCCTCCAGCTCTTTAGGAAGCTGGGAAAGAACTCGCTTTCCACAATGCTGTTACAGCATACGAGGAAACTCTCATACAGAGGCAGCTGAAACACCATTTCTTCCCAGTGCTTAACTGGCCGCTTTAGGACTTCCGCTTCTGCCACAGTTCCACCTTGCCAACCCGGCTCCGACGAAATGCCTACATCTTCCCCTTAAGCAACGGGGGTGATGCCCACATGATTGTGCTGCCACATGCTTAGCAGGAGCAGACAATAGGCTTTTTACAAACCGCCATTGTGCACTGGGTCAGAGAGTGTCAGAAGGCACCTATGTCAGAAAGGGCCCTTTGCTCTCAGCCGTGCCCTCCATTGCTCTAGAGTTGGAAGGCACAAAGCACTGCCTCCATCCTTCAATTGGAGACAAGCCATCAACTGTCTTGCCTCCAGCTCTTTAGGAAGCTGACAAACAACTCGCTTTCCACAGTCCTGTTACAGCAGACCGGGGAACTTCTCATACAAAGGCAGCTCAAATGGCATTTCTTCCCAGCCCTTAACTCGCAGCTTTAGGACTCCTGCTTCTGCCGCAATTCCACCTTGCCAACCCGGCTCAGACGAAATGCCTACATCTTCCCCTGAAGCAACTGGGCTGAGTCCCAAAGGATTGAGCGTCCTCTTGCTTAGGAGGGGATAGACTGCACGCCTTTTTCCAACCACCATTGTGCACTGCTGGAGAGAGTGTCGGAAAGCAGCTATGTCAGAAAGACCCCTTTGCTCTCAGCCGTGCCGTTCATTGCTCTAGACGTGGAATGCACAATGCACTGTCTCCCCCCTAAAGGGCCGACAAGCCACAGACCATCTTCCTTTCATCTCTTTAGGAAGCTGAGCAAGAACTCGCTTTCAACAGTGCTCTTTCTGTGTCCTGGCAACATCTCATACAAAGGCAGCTGATATGCCATTTCTTTTCAGCGCTTAACTCGCAGATTTGGAACTTCTGCTCCTGCCACATTTCCACCTTGCCAACCCGGCGCAGACGAAATGTCTAAATCTTCCCCTTCAGCAACGGGGACGAGGCCCAGATGACTGTGCTTCCGCATGCTTAGCAGGAGCAGACAATAGGCTTTTTACAAACCGCCATTGTGCACTGGGACAGAGAGTGTCAAAATGCACCTAGGTCAGAAAGGGCCCTTTGCTCTCAGCCGTGCCCTCCATTGCTCTAGAGGTGGAAGGCACAAAGCACTGCCTCCATCCTTCAATTGGAGACAAGCCAGCAACTGTCCTGCTTCCAGCTCTTTAGGAAGCTTGGAAAGCACTCGCATTCCACAGTGCTCTTAAAGCGTCCTGGGAACGTCTCATACAAAGGCAGCTGAACACCGTGTCCTTTCAGCCCTTAAATCACCAATCTGCAACATCTGCTTCTGCCGCATTTCCACCTTGCCAACCAGGCTCAGACGAAATGCCTACATCTTCCCCTGAAGCAACTGTGCTGATTCCCAAAGGATTGAGCATCCACATGCTTAGGAGGCGATAAACTGCATGCCTTTTTCCAACCACCATTTTACACTGCTTAGAGAGCGTCGGAAAGCAGCTATATCACAAAGGCCCCTTTGCTCTCAGCCATGCCCTCCATTGCTCTCGAGGTGGAAGGCACAAGGCACTGGTTCTGGATCCACCCCTCATTGGGACACAAACCACATCTTGTCCTGTCTCCAGCTCTTTAGGAAGTGGAGAAAAAAGTCCCTTTCCACAGTGCTCTTACAGCGTCCTGGGAACATCTCATACAAAGGAGGCTGAACGCCGTTTCTTTTCAGCACTTCATGCGCCAGTCTGGGACATCTGCATCCTGCACGTTTCCACCCTGCCAACCCGGCTCAGACGAAATGCCTACATCTTCCCCTTGAGCAATGGGGATGAGTCCCATAGGATTGTGGTTCCACATGCTGAGGAGGAGAGAGACAATAGGCTTTTAACTAACCACGATGTGCAATGGTTGGGAGAGTGTCAGAAATCACCAATGTTAGAAAGACCCCTTTACTCTCAGCCGCGCCCTCCATTGCTGTAGAGGTGGAAGGCACAAAGCACTGCCTCCATCCTTCAATGGGAGACAAGCCATAAACTGTCTTGCCAGCAGATCTTTAGGAAGCCTGGAAAGAACTCGCTTTCCACAATGCTGTTACAGCATAGGAGGAAACTCTCATACAGAGGCAGCTCAAACGCCATTTCTTCCCAGTGCTTAACTGGCCGCTTTAGGACTTCCGCTTCTGCCACAGTTCCACCTTGCCAACCCGGCTCAGACGAAATGCCTACATCTTCCCCTTAAGCAACGGGGGCGAAGCCCAAATGATTGTGCTGCCACATGCTCAGCAGGAGCAGACAATAGGGTTTTTACAAACCGCCATTGTGCTCTGGGTCAGAGAGTGTCAGAATGCACCTATGTCAGAAAGGGCCCTTTGCTCTCAAGCGTGCCCTCCATTGCTCTAGAGGTGGAAGGCACAAAGCACTGCCTCCAACATTCCATTGGAGACAAGCCATAAACTGTCTTGCCTCCAGCTCTTTAGGAAGCTGACAAACAACTCGCTTTCTACAGTCCTGTTACAGCAGACCGGGGAACTTCTCATACAAAGGCAGCTCAAATATCATTTCTTCCCAGCCCTTAACTCGCAGCTTTAGGACTCCTGCTTCTGCCGCAATTCCACCTTGCCAACCCGGCTCAGACGAAATGCCTACATCTTCCCCTGAAGCAACTCGGCTGAGTCCCAAATGATTGAGCGTCCACGTGCTTAGGAGGCGATAGACTGCACGCCTTTTTCCAACCACCATTGTGCACTGCTGGAGAGAGTGTCGGAAAGCAGCTATGTCAGAAAGACCCCTTTGCTCTCAGCCGTGCCCTTCTTTGCTCTAGACGTGGAATGCACAATGCACTGGCTCCCCCCCCTCAAGGGGCCTCAAGCCACAGACCATCTTCCTTCCGTCTCTTTAGGAAGCTGAGAAAGAACTCGCTTTCAACAGTGCTCTTTCTGTATCCTGGTAACATCTCATACAAAGGCAGCTTCTATGCCATTTCTGTTCAGCGCTTAACTCGCAGATTTGGAACTTCTGCTCCTGCCACATTTCCACCTTGCCAACCCGGCTCAGACGAAGTGTCTACATCTTCCCCTTCAGCAACGGGGACGAGGCCCAGATGACTGTGCTTCCGCATGCTTAGCAGGAGCAGACAATATGCTTTTTACAAACCGCCTTTGTGCACTGGGTCAGAGAGTGTCAGAATGCACCTATGTCAGAAAGGGCCCTTTGCTCTCAGCCGTGCCCTCCATTGCTCTAGAGGTGGAAGGCACAAAGCACTGCCTCCATCCTTCAATTGGAGACAAGCCATCAACTGTCTTGCCTCCAGCTCTTTAGGGAGCTGACAAACAAATCGCTTTCCACAGTCCTGTTACAGCAGACCGGGCAACTTCTCAAACAAAGGCAGCTCAAATGGCATTTCTTCCCAGCCCTTAACTCGCAGCTTTAGGACTCCTGCTTCTGCCGCAATTCCACCTTTCCAACCCGGCTCAGACGAAATGCCTACATCTTCCCCTGAAGCAACTGGGCTGAGTCCCAAATGATTGAGCGTCCACGTGCTTAGGAGGCGATAGACTGCACGCCTTTTTCCAACCACCATTGTGAACTGCTGGAGAGAGTGTCGGAAAGCAGCTATGTCAGAAAGGCCCCTTTGCTCTCAGCCATGCCCTCCATTGCTCTAGAGGTGGAAGGCACAAGGCACTGGTTCTGGATCCACCCCTCAATGTGAGACAAACCACATCTTGTCCTGCTTCCCGCTCTATAGGAAGCTGGGAAAGCACTCGCATTCCACAGTGCTCTCACAGCGTCCTGGGAACGTCTCATACAAAGGCAGCTGAACACCGTGTCTTTTCAGCCCTTAACTCACCAATCTGCAACATCTGCTTCTGCCGCATTTCCACCTGGCCAACCCGGCTCAGACGAAATGCCTACATCTTCCCCTGAAGCAACTGTGCTGATTACCAAATGATTGAGCATCCACATGCTTAGGAGGCGATAAACTGCATGCCTTTTTCCAACCACCATTTTACACTGCGTAGAGAGCATCGGAAAGCAGCTATGTCAGAAAGGCCCCTTCGCTCTCAGCCATGCCCTCCATTGCTCTCGAGGTGGAAGGCACAAGGCACTGGTTCTGGATCCACCCCTCAATGGGAGACAAACCACATCTTGTCCTGCTTCCAGCTCTTTAGGAAGTGGAGAAAAAAGTCCCTTTCCACAGTGCTCTTACAGCGTCCTGGGAACATCTCATACAAAGGAGGCTGAACGCCGTTTCTTTTCAGCGCTTCACTCGCCAGTCTGGGACATCTGCATCCTGCACGTTTCCACCTTGCCAACCCGGCTCAGACGAAATGCCTACATCTTCCCCTTGAGCAATGAGGATGAGGCCCATATGATTGTGGTTCCACATGCTGAGGAGGAGAGAGACGATAGGCTTTTAGCTAACCACGAAGTGCAATGGTTGGGAGAGTGTCAGAAAGCACCAATGGCAGAAAGACCCCTTTACTCTCAGCCGCGCCCTCCATTGCTGTAGAGGTGGAAGGCACAAAGCACTGCCTCCATCGTTCAATGGGAGACAAGCCATAAACTGTCTTGCCTCCAGCTCTTTAGGAAGCTGAGAAAGAACTCGCTTTCCACAGTGCTGTTACAGCATACGAGGAAACTCTAATACTGAGGCAGCTCAAATGGCATTTCTTCCCAGGGCTTAACTGGTGGCTTTAGGACTTCTGCTTCTGCCACAGTTCCACCATGCCAACCCGGCTCAGACGAAATGCCTGAGTCTTCCGCTCAAGCAACGGGGGCAAAGCCCACATGATTGTGCTTCCACATGCTTAGCAGGAGCAGACAATAGGCTTTTTACAAACCGCCATTGTGCACTGGGTCAGAGAGTGTCAGAATGCACCTATGTCAGAAAGACCTCTTTACTCTCAGCTACGCCCTCCATTGCTGTAGAGGTGGAAGGCACAAAGCACTGCCTCCATCCTTCAATTGGAGACAAGCCATCAACTTTCCTGCTCCAGCTCTTTAGGAAGCTGACAAACAACTCGCTTTCCACAGTCCTGTTGCAGCAGACCGCGGAACTTCTCATACAAAGGCAGCTCAAATGGCATTTCTTCCCAGCCCTTAACTCGCAGCTTTAGGACTCCTGCTTCTGCCACAATTCCGCCTTGCCAACCCGGCTCAGACGAAATGCCTACATGTTCCCCTGAAGCAACTGGGCTGAGTCCCAAATGATTGAGTGTGCACGTGCTTAGGAGGGGATAGACTGCACGCCTTTTTCCAACCACCATTGTGCACTGCTGGAGAGAGTGTCGGAAAGCAGCTATGTCAGAAAGACCCCTTTGCTCTCAGCCGTGCCCTTCATTGCTCTAGACGTGGAATGCACAATGCCCTGGCTCCCCCCCTCAAGTGGCAAGCCACAGACCATCTTCCTTCCGTCTCTTTAGGAAGCTGAGAAAGAACTCGCTTTCAACAGTGCTCTTTCTGTGTCCTGGCAACATCTCATACAAAGACAGCTGCTATGCCATTTATTTTCAGCGCTTAACTCGCAGATTTGGAACTTCTGTTTCTGCCACATTTCCACCTTGCCAACCCGGCTCAGACGAAATGTCTACATCTTCCCCTTCAGCAACGGGGACGAGGCCCAGATGACTGTGCTTCCGCATGCTTAGCAGGAGCAGACAATAGGCTTTTTACAAACCGCCTTTGTGCACTGGGTGAGAGAGTGTCAGAATGCACCTATGTCAGAAAGGGCCCTTTGCTCTCAGCCGTGCCCTCCATTGCTCTAGAAGTGGAAGGCACAAAGCACTGCCTCCATCCTTCAATTGGAGACAAGCCATCAACTGTCCTGCTTCCAGCTATTTAGGAAGCTGGGAAAGCACTCACATTCCACAGTGCTCTTACAGCGTCCTGGGAACGTCTCATACAAATGCAGCTGAACACCGTGTCTTTTCAGCCCTTAACTCACCAATCTGCAACATCTGCTTCTGCCGCTATTCCACCTTGCCAACCCAGCTCAGACAAAATGCCTACATCTTCCCCTGACGCAACTGAGCTGAGTCCCAAATGATTGTGCAACCATGTGTTTAGCAGCAGAGAGACAATACGCTTTTCACCAACCACAGTTGACCACTGGTGGAGAGAGTGTCAGAAAACACCTATTTCAGAAAGGCCCCTTTCCTCTCAGTTTTGCCATCCATTGCTCTAGACGTGGAATGCACAATGCATTGGCTCCACCCCTCTAGGGGCGACAAGCCACAGACCATCTTTCTTCCGTCTCTTTAGGAAGTTGAGAACCAACTCACCTGACGCATAAAAAGGAATCATGCCCCTTAGATTCCAGAAAACCCTGGGTGACATGCCAAAAACACCCTCTGCACACTCTCAAAGAACCACACATTCATGGGAGAATGACCCAACTGGTACACCAGAAGCACCCACGTTGCATGCCAGAACCACCTGTAACCACCTGCTGAACACAGTGGAACAACAATTCTGACACTGCACAACCATCTCTTCAACATGTCAGCTGCACACAACAGACATGACGGAACCAGATTCCAAACGCAGCACAAAGACATTCCAGACACATTGGAAACACCTGATGGATATGCCGCAAACAGGTTCCAGAAACAGTGAAACCACCTGCGGAGTATGTCAGAACCGGGGGCCAGAAATGCCACCAACACCTGTCTTACAAGCCAGAGCCACGAGCCCAAACAGCAGGAAAGACCTGCTGGACATGCCAAAATAACCTGCTGGGGATGCCAGAAGCACTTGGAGGACACCCAGGAATCACCTACCAGGCATGCCCGATGCGCCTCGCAGACGTGCCAGAACAGCTTTCCGGACATGCCAGAAACACCTCCGGGACAGGCCAGAACCACCTGCCAGACTAGCCGGAACCACCTCTCAGACGTACCAGAACCACTTGCCGGACAAGCTGGAAACATGTACTGCACAGACTGGAACCACCTGCTGAGCACGCCGGAACCAGCTGCCGGACACGCCAAAATCACCTGCCGGCTACACCAGAACCACTTTGAGTACAGGACGGAAGAATGTTTTGGGCATGATGGCACAACCTCTCAGACGTGCCAGAACCTCGTGCTGGACACCCCAGAACCACCTGCCGGACAGACAGGAAGCACCTGCCGGACACGCCAGAACAAGCGGCTCGACTCGCCGGAACCATTGCCGGACATGCAAAATCACCTGCCGGCTACGCCAGAACCACTTGGAGAACACTCTGCAATCTCCTGCCGGGCATGCCGGAACCACCTCTCAGACATGCCAGACCCACATGCCAATGACACCGGATGCACCTGCCGAGCATGCTGGAACCACCTGCTGGACTCGCCAGAAGCACCTAGTGGACAAGGGAAAATCACCTTCCGGCTGCGAAACAACCACTTGGGGAACACTTCGGAATCACCTGCCAGGCTTGCTGGAACCACCTGCCGGTCATGCCAACATCACCTGCCAGCTATGCCAGAACCACTTGGCGGAAACTCCGGAAACACCAGTCAGGCCAGCCGGAAACACCTCTCAGACGTGCCAGAGCATTTGCCTGAGATGCTGGAACCACACCCCGAGCAGACCAAAACCACCTGCCAGATACGCCTGAACCACCTGCCAAGCACGTCGGAACCACCTGCTCGACTTCCCGGAAGCACCTGCTGGACACGCCAAAATAACTGCTGGCTATGCGAGAACCACCTGGCGGACAGTCCGGAATCACCTGCCGGGCGTGCAGGAACCTCCTCTCAGACGTACCAGAACTGCATGCCGGACATGCTGGAACCACGTCCTGGACAGACTGGAACCACCTGCTGGACACGCCTGGACCACCTGACGAGCACGCTGGAAGCACCTGCTTGAATCGCAGGACCCACCTGCCAGACACACCAAAATGAACTGCGGGGTACACCAGAACCACTTACCGGAAACTCCGGAATCACCTACCGCACATGCCGGAAACACCTCCCAGACGTGCCGGAAGCACATGCCGGACACGACGGAAACACCTACTGCACAGACAGGAACCACCTGCGAGATATGCCGGAACCACATGCTGAGAACGCCAAAGCCACCTGCTCGACTCGCAGGAACCACCTGCCGGACAGGCCAAAATCAACTGCCAGCTATGCCACAACCACCTGGGGGACAGTCCGCAATCAACTGCCACCCATGCCGGAACCACTTCTTAGACATACCAGAACCATGTGCCTGAAATGCCGGAAACACACCCCGAACAGACCGAAACCACCTGCCAGACCCATCCGGACCACCAGGCTAGCACCCCGGAACCACCTGCTCGACTCGCCGGAGCCACCTTCCGGACACGCCAAAATCACCTGCCGGATATACCAGAACCACTTGGTAGACACTCCTGAATCATCTGCCGGACATGCCAGAACCAGCTCTCAGACACACCAGAACCACGTGCCAGAGACGTCGGAAGCACCAGCTGAGCATGACTGAGCCACCTGCTCGACTCGCAAGAAACACCTGTCGGACATGCCAAAATCACCTGCCGGGTACGCCAGAAACACTGGGCGGACACTCCGGAATCACCTGTTGGGCATGCCGGAACCACCTCTCAGACTTGCCAGAACCATGTTCTGGACACGCAGGTACCACCTGCCGAGTATGCCAGAACCAGATGATCCACTCCCAAGAACGACCTACTGGAAACGCCAAAATCAACTGCCGGCTACGCCAGAACCACTCGGCAGACACTCCAGAATCACACGCCATGCATTCCGGAACCACCTCTCAGAGGTGCCAGAACGAAATGCCAGACACTCCGGAATCACCTGTCGGGAATGCCGGAAGCAACTCTCAGACGTGCCAGAACCATATGCCGGACATGCCGGAACCACCTGCCGGACAGACTGGAACCACCTGCCGGACACGCCGGAACCACTGGCTCGACTCGCCGGAACCACTGCCAGACATGCAAAATCACCTGCCGGCTACGCCAGAACCACTTGGCGAACACTCCGGAATCACCTGCCGGGCATGCCGGAACCACCTCTCAGACTTGCCAGAACCATGTTCCGGACACGCCGGTACCACCTGCCAAGTATGCCGGAACCACCTGATCCACTCCCCAGAACCACCGGCTGGACACGCCAGAATCACCTGCCGGCTACGCCAGAACCACTCGGCAGACACTCTGGAACCACCTGCCAGGCATGCCGGAACCACCTCTCAGAGGTCCCAGAACGACATGGCAGACACTCCGGAATCACCTGCCGGGCATGCCGGAACCATCTCTCAGACGTGCCAGAACCATGTTCCGGACACGCCGGCACCACCTGCCGAGCTCGCCGGAACCACCTGCTGGACACGCCAAAATCACCTGCCGGCTACGCCAAAACCACTCGGCAGACACTCCGGCATCACCTGCCGGGCATGCTGGAACCACCTGCCGGTCACGCCAACATCACCTGCCAGCTACGCCAGAACCACTTCCCGGACACTCCGGAAACACCTGTAGGGCCGGCCGGAACCACCTCTCAGACGTCCCAGAACCATGTGCCTGAGATGCCAGAACCACAACCCGAACAGACCGAAACCAACTGCCAGACCCGCCTGAACCCCCAGGTGAGCACGCCTGATGCACCTGCTCAGCTAGCCGGAACCGCCTTCCTGACACGCCAAAATCACCTGCCAGGTATACCAGAACCACTTGGTGGACACTGGGGAATCATGTGCCGGACATGCCAGAAACAGCTCTCAGACACACCACAACCACGTGCCAGACACGCCGGAAGTAGCAGCTGAGCATGCCTGAGACACCTGCTCGACTCGCAAGAAACACCTGTCGGACATGCCAAAAACACCTGCCGGGTACGCCAGACACACTTGGCGTACCCTCCGGAAACACCTGTCGGGGATGCCGGAACCACCTCTCAGACTTGCCAGACCCATGGTCTGGACACACCGGTACCACCTGCCGGGTATGCCACAACCACCTGATCCAGACCCCAGAACCACCTACTGGACACGCCAAAATCAACTGCCGGCTACGCCAGAACCACTCGGCAGACACTCCGGAATCACATGACAGGCATTCCGGAACCACCTATCAGAGGTGCCAGAACCACGTGCCGGAGACTCCGGAATCACCTGCCGGGCATGTCGGAACCAACTCTCAGAGGTGCCAGAACCACATGCCGAACACTCCGGAATCACCTGCCGGGCATGCCGGAACCATCTCTCAGACGTGCCACAACCACGTGCCGGAGAGACCGGAAGCACCTGCAGAGCTCGCCGGAACCAACTGCTGGACATGCCGGAAGCACCAGCCTCACAGGCCAAAATCATATGCCGGCTACGCCAAAACCACTTGATGGACACTCCAGAATCACCTTGCGGGCATGCTGGAACCACGTCATGGACAGACGGCAAACACCTGCCGGACAGACCGGGACCACTTGCCGGATACGCCGGAACCACTGGCTCGACTCGCCGGAACCAATGCCGGACATGCAAAATCACCTGCCAGCTATGCCAGAACCACGTGGCGAACACTCCGGAATCACCTGCCGGGCATGCCGGAACCACCTCTCAGACTTGCCAGACCCATGTTCCGGACACGCCGGTACCACGTGCCGAGTATGCCAGAACCACCTGATCGACACCCCAGAACCACCTCCTGGACATGCCAGAATCACCTGCCGACTACGCCAGAACCACTCGGCAGACACTCCGGAATCACCTGCCGGGCTTGCTGGAACCACCTGCCGGTCATGGCAACATCACTTGCCAGCTACGCCAGAACCACTTGGCGGACACTCCGGAAACACCTGTCGGGCCGGCCAGAACCACCTCTCAGACGTGCCAGAACCATGTGCCTGAGATGCCGGAACCACACCCCGAACAGACCGAAACCACCAGCCAGACCCGCCTGAACCCCCAGGTGAGCACGCCTGATCCACCTGCTCCACTAGCCGTAACCACCTTCCTGACACGCCAAAATCACCTGCCAAGTATACCAGAACCACTTGGTGGACACTCCAGAGTCATCTGCCGGACATGCCAGAAACAGCTCTCAGACACACCAGAACCACGTGCCAGAGACGCAGGAAGCACCAGCTGAGCATGCCTGAGACACCTGCTCGACTCGCAAGAAACACCTGTCGGACATGCCAAAATCACCTGCTGGGTACGCCAGAAACACTTGGCGGACACTCCGCAATCACCTGTCGGGCATGCCGGAACCACCTCTCAGACTTGCCGGAACCATGTTCTGGACACGCCGGTACCACCTGCCAAGTATGCCGGAACCAGCTGATCCACTCCCCAGAACCACCTACTGGAAACGCCAAAATCAACTGCCAGCTACGCCAGAACCACTCGGCAGACACTGAGGAATCACACGCCAGGCATTCTGGAACCACCTCTCAGAGGTGCCAGAACCACATGCCGGAGACTCCGGAATCACCTGCCGGGCATGCCGGAACCACCTCTCAGAGGTGCCACAACCACATGCCGGAGACTCCGGAATCACCTGCCGGGCATGCCGGAACCATCTCTCAGACGTGCCACAACCACGTGCCGGAGAGACCGGAAGCACCTGCCGAGCTCGCCGGAACCACCTGCTCCACTCCCCAGACCACCTGCTGGATATGCCAAAAACACCTGCCGGCTATGCCAGAACCACTCGGCAGATACTCCGGAACCCCCTCCAGGACAGACCGGAACCACCTGCCGCACACGCCGGGACCACCTGCTTGACTCGCCAGAACCACCTGCCGGACACGCCAGAATCACCTGCCGGCTATGCCACAACCACTTGTCGGACACTCCGGAATCACCTGCCGGGCATTCTGGAACCACCTCTCAGAGGTGCCACAACCACATGCCAGAGACGGCAGAAGCACCTGCCGAGAATGCCAGAAGTTCCTGAATCACTCTCCAGAACCACCTGCCGGACACGCCAAAATCCCCTGCCGGCTAAGCCAGAACCACTTGGCGGACACTCCAGAATCACCTGCCGGGCATGCCAGCACAACCTCTCAGAAGTGCCAGAAGCACGTGCCGGACAGCCCGGAACCATCTCCCGGACAGACCGGAAACACAGGAAACACTCGCAGGAACCAACTGCTTGACTCACCGGTCCCACCTGCCGGACACGCCAAAATCACCTGCCCGCTACACCAGAACCACGTGGTGGACAAGCCGGAATCACGTGAAGTGCATGGTGACACAACCTCTCAGACGTGCCAGAACCTCGTGCCGGACAGCCCAGAACCAACTGCTGGACAGACCGGAACCACCTGACGGACACGCCGGGACCACCCGCTTGACTCGCCGGAACCATTGCCATACATGCAAAATCACCTGCCGGCTATGCCAGAACCATTTGGCGAACACTTCGGAATCACCTGCCGGGCATGGGGGAACCACCTCTCAAACATGCCGGAACCACATGCCAATGACACCGGCAGCACTTGCGGAGCACGCCACAACCACCTGCTCGACTCGCCAAAACCACCTGCTGGACACGCCAAAATCACCTGCCGGCTACGCCACAACCATTTGGTGAACACTTCGGAATCACCTGCCGGGCTGGCTGGAACCACCTGCCGGTCACGCCAACGTCACCTGCCAGCTACGCCAGAACCACTTGGTGGACACTCCGGAAACACCTGTTTGGCCGGCCGGAACCACCCTCAGACGTGCCAGCACCATGTGCCTGAGATGCCGGAACCGCACCCCGCACAGACCGAAACCACCTGCCAGACCCGCTGAACCACCTGCCGTGCACTCCGGAACCACCTGCTCAACTCACCAGAGCCACCTGCCGGACACACCAGAAACACCTGTGGGGTACGCCAGAACCACTTGGCGGACTCTCCGGGATCACCCGCCGGGCATGCCGGATCCACCTCTCAGTCCTGTCAGAACCATGTACTGGACTCGCCAGAACCACTTGCCTAGGATGCCGGAACCACCTGATCCACTCCGCAGAACCACCTTCTGGACATGTCAGAATCACCTGCCGGCTACACCACAACCACTCGGCAGACACTCCGAAATCACATGCCGGGCATGCCGGAACCACCTCTCAGATATGCGAGAACGACGTGCCGGACACGCCGGAACCACCTGCAGAGCATGCAGGAACCACCTGCTCGACTCGCAGTACCCACCGCCGCAAACGCAAAAATCACCTGCTGGCTATGCCTGAACCACTAGCCAGACTTTCCGGAATCACCTGCCGGGAATGCCGGACCCAACTCTCAAATGTGCCAAAATCAAGTGCCGGAGAAGTCAGAAGCACCTGCCGAGCTAGCCGGAAGCACCTGTTCAAATCATTGGAACCACCTGTGGGACACGCGAAAATCACCTGCTGGCTACGCCAGTACGACTTGGTGGACAATCCGGAATCACCTGCCGGACATGCCAGAACCACCTGTCAGACGTGCTGGAACCACGTGCCGGACATGCTGGAACCACCTCCCGGACAGACAAGAACCACCTACGGGACCTGCCTGAACCACCTGACGAGCACACCGGAACCACCTGCCGGACACGCCAAAATCACCTGCCAGACATGCCAAAATCACCTGCCGACTATGCCAGAACAACTTGCGGGAGACTGCAAAATCACCTGTGGGGCATGCTGTAACCACCTCTCAGACGTGCCAGAACCATGTGGCGGACAGTCCGGAATCACCTGTTGGGCATGTGCAACCACCACTGAGACGTAACACAACCACATGCCATAGACGCCGGTACCACCTCCTGGACAGACCAGAATCACCTTTTGGGCATGCTGGAACCACATGTCAGATGCGCCAGAAACAAGTGCCAGAGACGCCGGAAGCACCTGCCGAGCACGTCGGAACCACCTGCTCAACTCGCCTGAACCACCTGCCAGACACGCCAAAATCACCTGCCGGGTACGCCAGAACCACCTCGCAGACACTCCGGAGTCACGTGCCGTGCATGCCGGAACCACCTCTCAGACGTGCCAGAAGCACGTGCCGGACATGCCGGAACGACCTATCAGACAGAACGGAACCACCTGCCAGTCACACCGGAACCACCTGCCGAACACCCCACAGCCACCTGCTCGACTCGCTGGAACCACCTGCCGGACAGGCCAATATCAACTGCTGGCTATGCCAGAACCACCTGGGGGACAGTCCAGAATCACCTGCCAGCCATGGCGGAACCACCACTCAGACGTACCAGAACCACGTGCCAGACAAGCTGGAAACACGTACTGGACAGACTGGAACCACCTGCCGGCCACGCCTGAACCACCTGCCGAGCATGCCAGAACCACCTGCTCTACTTGCCAGAACCACCTACCGGACACGCCAAAATCACCTGCCTGCTAGGCCAGAACCACTTGTAGGACTCTCCGGGATCACCTGGCGGGCATGCCAGAACCATGTCTCAGACGTGCCAGAACCAAGTGCCGGACACGCCGGAGCCACCTCCCGGACATACCAGAACCACCTGCTGGACCTGCCTGAACCACCTGCCGAGCAGGCTGGAACCACCAGCCGAACATGCCAAAATCACCTGCCGGTTATGCCAGAATCACTTGGTGGACTCTCCGGGATCACCAGCCGGGCATGCCGGAACCACCTCTGAGACGTACCAGAAGCACGTGCCAGACACGCCAGAACCACATACTGGACAGACTGGAACCACCTGCCGGACCTGCCGGAACCTCCTGCCGAGAATGCCAGAAACACCTGCTCGACTATCGGGAAAAACCTATGGGGAAACTGTCATAGAAATGAAGGTCAAACGGCCTTTCTTGCCAGACCTTACCTCGCCACTTTAGAACATCTGCTTCTGCCACAATTCCACCTTGCCAACCCGGCTCAGACGAAATGCCTACATCATCCCCTTGAGCAATGGGGACCAGGCCCGGATGATTGTGGTTCCACATGCTGAAGTGGAGACAGACAATAGGCTTTTAACTAACCACCAAGTGCAATGGTTGGGAGAGTGTCAGAAAGCACCAATGGCAGAAAGACCCCTTTAATTTACTCTCAGCCGTGCCCTCCATTGCTCTAGAGGTGGAAGGCACAAAGCACTGTCTCCATCCTTCAATGGGAGACAAGCCATAAAATGTCTTGCTTCCAGCTCTCTAGGAAGCTGAGAAAGAACTCGCTTTCCACAGTGCTGTTACAGCATACGAGGAAACTCTCACACAAAGGCAGCTCAAACGCCATTTCTTCCCAGCACTTAACATGCCACTTTAGGACTTCTGCTTCTGCCGCAATTCCACCTTGTCAACCCGGCTCAGACGAAATCACTACATCTTCCCCTGAAGCAATTGGGCTGTGTCCCAATGATTGAGCGTCCACGTGCTTAGGAGGCTAAGAATGTACGCCTTTTTCCAACCACCATTGTGCACTGGTGGAGAGAGTGTCAGAAAGACCCCTTTGCTCGCAGCCGTGCCCTCTATTGCTGTAGACGTGGAATGCACAATGCACTGGCTCCACCCCTCAAGAGGTGACAAGCCACAGACAGTCTTGCTTCCATCTCTTTAGGAAGCTGAGAAAGAACTCGCTTTCAACAGTGCTCTTTCTGTGTCCTGGCAACATCTCATACAAAGGCAGCTGATATGCCATTTCTTTTCAGCGCTTAGGTCGCCGATTTGGAACTTCAGCTTCTGCCAGATTTCCACCATGCCAACCCGGCTCAGACGAA
The DNA here is from genome assembly GCF_037783145.1 of Equus przewalskii. Lineage (NCBI taxonomy): Eukaryota > Metazoa > Chordata > Mammalia > Perissodactyla > Equidae > Equus > Equus przewalskii. The sequence continues at coordinate 68,273 of NW_027228636.1, read as the reverse complement.
ATGCCTACAGCTTCCCTTTCAGGAATGGAGACGATGCCTAGATGATTGTGCTTCCACATGCTTAGCAGGAGCAGACAATAGGCTTTTAACCAACTGCTCTTGAGCAATGGTTGGGGGAGTGTCAGAAAGCACCAACTTCAGAAAGGCCCTTTCTCTCGGCCGTGCCCTCCATTCCTCTAGAGGTAGGAGGCACAATGCACTGGCACAACCCATGAAGGGTATCAGAAAGCACCTATGGCAGAAAGCCCCCTTGGCTCTCAGCCCTGCCCTCCATTGCTCTGCAGGTGGAAGGCACAAAGCACTGCCTCCATCCTTCAATGGGAGACAAGCCATAAACTGTCTTGCCTCCAGCTCTTTAGGAAGCTGACGAACAACTCGCTTTCCACAGTCCTGTTACAGCATACCAGGAACCTCTCATACAAAGACAGCTCAAATGCCATTTTGTCCCAGCCCTTAACTCGCAGCTTTAGGACTTCTGCTTCTGCTGCAATTCCACCTTGCCAACCGGGCTCAGACGAAATGCCTACACCTTCCCCTGAAGCAACTGGGCTGAGTCCCAAATGATAAAGCATCCACGTTTTTAGGAGGCAATGGACAGCACGCCCGTTTCCAACCACCATTGTGCACTGCTGGAGATAGTGTCACAAAGCAGCTATGTCAGAAAGACCCCTTTGCTGTCAGCCGTGCCCTCCATTGCTCTAGAGCTGGAAGGCACAAATCACTGACTCCATCCTTCAATGGGAGACAAGCCATAAACTGTCTTGCTTCCAGCTCTTTAGGAAGCTGAGAAAGAACTCGCTTTCCACAGTGCTGTTACAGGATACGGGGAAATTCTCATACAAAGGCAGATGAAACGCCCTTTCTTCCCAGCAATTAACTCACCGCTTTAGGACTTCTGCTTCTGCCGCAATTCCACCTTGCCAACCCGGCTCAGACGAAATGCCTACATCTTCCCTTGAAGCAACTGGACTGAGTCCCCAATGATTGAGCGTCCACCTGCTTAGCAAATGATAGACTGTACACCTTTTTCCAACCACCATTGTGCACTGGTGGAGAGAGTGTCTGAAAGCAGCTATGTCAGAAAGACCCCATTGCTCTCAGCCGTGCCCAGCATTGCTGTAGACGTGGAATGCACAATGCACTTGCTCCACCCACACGGGGCGATGAGCCACAGACCATCTTCCTTCCATCTCTTTAGGAAGCTGAGAAAGAACTCGCATTCCTCATTGTTCTTACAGCATCCTGGGAACATCTCATACAAAGCAGCTGAATGCCATGTCTTTTCAGCCCTTAACTTGCCCATATTCAACATCCGCTTCTGCCGCATTTCCACCTTGCCAACCCAGCTCAGACGATATGCCTACATCTTCCCCTTGAGCAATGGGGACGAGGCCCGGATGATTGTGGTTCCACATGCTGAGGAGGAGACAGAAAATAGGCTTTTAACCAACCGCCCTTGAGCAATGGTTGGGGCAGTGTCAGAAACCACCAATGTCAGAAAGTCCCTTTACTCTCGGTCGTGCCCTCCATTCCTCTAGAGGTAGGAGGCACAAGGCACTGTCACCACCCCTGATGGGTATCAGAAAGCACCTATGGCAGAAAGCTCCTTTGGCTCTCAGCGATGCCCTCCATTGCTCTAGACGTGGAATGCACAATGCATTGGCTCCACCCCTCAAAGGGCCACAAGCCACAGACCATCTTTCTTCCATCTCTTTAGGAAGCTGAAAAGAAACTCACCTGATGTATAAAAAGGAATCATGCCCCTTATGTGCCAGAAAACCCTGGGAGACATGCCAAAAACACCCTCCACTCACTCTCAAAGAGCCACACATTCATGCCAGTACGACCTAACAGGCATACCAGAAGCACCCACGTTGCATGCCAGAACAACCTGTAACCACCTGCCGGACACAGTGGAACAACGATTCTGAGACTGCAGAACCATCTCTTCAACATGCCAGCCACACACAATGACATGACAGAACCAGATTCCAAACATAGCACAACGACATGCCAGACACATTGTAAACACCTGTTGGATATGATGCAAACAGGTGCCAGAAACACTGAAGCCAGCTGAGGAGTATGTAAGAATGGGGGCCAGAAATGCCACAAGCACCTGTCTTACAAGCCAGAGCCACGAGCCCAAAAAGCAGGAAAGACCTGCCAGACACACCAAAATAACCTGCTGGTGATGCCAGAACCACTTGGCGAACACCCAGGAATCACCTGCCGGGCACGCCCGAAGCACCTCACAGACGTGCCAGAACCACGTGCCGGCCATGCTGGAACCAGCTCCCGGACAGACCAGAAGCACCTGCCAGACACGCCGGAACCACTTGCCGAGCATGCAGGAACCACCTGCTCCACACGCAGGATCCACCTGCTGGACATGCCAAAATCACCTGCCGGCTCCACCAGAACCACTTGGTGGACACTCTGGAATCTCCTGCGGGCATGCAGGAACCACCTCTCAAACTTCCCGCAACCACTTTCCTGAAATGCCGGAACCACCCCCCAAAAACACCAGAAGCACATGCCGAGCACGCCGGAATAACCTGCTCGACTCGCTGGAACCATGTGCCGGACACGCCATAATCACCTGCTGGCTATGCCAGAAAAACATGGCAGACAGTCCGAAATCACCTGCCAGCCATGCCGGAACCGTATCTCAGACATACCAGAACCACGTGCCGGACATGCAGGAACCATGTCCTGGACAGACTGGAACCACCTGCAGGACACCCCTGAACAAAGAGCCGAGCATGCCGGAACCACTGACTCGACTCGCAGGACCCCCCTAACGGACACGCCAAAATCACCTGCGGGCTGCGCCAGAACCACTTGTCGGACACTCTGGAATCACCAGCAGGGCATGCCAGAACCACATGTCGGACACTACGGAATCACGTGCCGGGCATGCCGGAACCACCTGTGAGACGTGCCACAACCACGTGCTGGAGAGACTGGAAGCACCTGCCGAGCTCGCCAGAACCACCTGCCTGACATGCCAAAATTACGTTCCGGCTACGCCAAAACCACTTGGTGGACACTCCAGAATCATCTTCCGGGCATGCCGGAACCACGTCATGGACAGACTGCAAACACCTGCTGGACCTGCCTGAACCACCTGCCAAGCACGCCGGAAACACCTGCTCGACATGACAGAACCACCTGCCGGACACACCAAAATCACCTCCGGGTACGCCAGAACCACTTGCCAGACACTCCAGAATCACCTGTTGGGCATGCCGGAACCACCTCTCAGACGTGCCAGAACCACGTGAAAGAGACACCAGATGCACCTGCTGAGCACGCTGAAACCTCCTGCTCGACTCGCCGGGACAACCTGCCGGAGACACCAAAATCACCTGCCAGCTACGCCAGAACCACGTTGGGGACAGTCTGGGATCCCCTGCCAGGCAGGCCAGAACCAACTCTCAGACATGGCAGAACCATGTGTGGGACACGCCGAAAACACCTATAGGAAAGACTGGAACCACCTGCCCAAAATGCCTGAAGCACCTGCTGAGCCCGCCAGAGCCACAAACTCGACTTGCTGGAAGCACCAGCCCAACACACCCAAATCACCAGCCGGCTACGCCAGAACCACTTGTTGGATACTCCAGAATCACCTGCCGGGCATGCCGGAACCAGCTCTGAGACAGGCCAAACCATGTGCCAAAGACACCGGAAGCACCTCCCGCGCAGACGGGACCACCTGATCAACTCGCCTGAACCACTTATTGGACAAGCCAAAATCACCTGCAGGTTACGCCAGAACCACTTGGCGGACTCTCTGGAATCACCTGCTGGGCATGCCAGAACCACCTCTCCTACGTGCCAGAACCACGTGCCTTACACGCCGGAACCACCTCCCGGACAGACCGGCACCACCTGCCGGACATGCCTGAACCACTTGCCGAGCACGCCGGAACCACCGGCCAGACATGCCAAAATCACCTGCGGGCTATGCCAGAACAACTTGGAGGACTCTCCGGGATCAGCTGCCGGACATGCCAGAACCAGGTCTCAGACACACCAGAACCACATGCCGGAGACGCCAGAAGCACCTGCCGAGCATGGCGCAGCAACCTGCTCGACTCAGCAGAAACACCTGCAGGACATGCCAAAATCACCTGCCGACTATGCCACAACCAGTTGGTGAACACTTCGGAATCACCTGCCGGGCTTGCTGGAATCACCTGCCTGTCATGCCAACATCACCTGTCAGCTACGCCAGAACCACTTGGCGGACACTCCGGAAACACCTGCCGGTGCGGCCGGAACCACCTCTCAGACGTGCCAGAACCATGTGCCTGAGATGCCGGAACCACACCCCGAACAGACCGAAACCACCTGCCAGACCCGCCTGAACCGCTGCAGGCACGCTGGAACCACCTGCTCAACTCGCCGGAACCACCTACCTGACACGCCAAAATCACCTTCCGGGTATGCCAGAACCACTTGGTGGACACTCCAGAATCATCTGCTGGACATGCCAGAACCAGGTCTCAGACACACCAGAACCAGGTGCCGGACACGCCGGAAGCACCTGCTGAGCATGCCTGAGCCACCTGCTCGACTCGCAAGAAACACCTGCCGGACACGCCAAAATCACCTGACGGGTACGCCAGAACTACTTGGTGGACACTCCGGCATCACCTTTCGGGCATGCCGGAACCACCTCTCAGACTTGCCAGAACCATGTTCCGGACATGCCGGTACCACCTGCCGAGTAGGCCGGAACCAACTTATCCACTCCCCAGAAACACCTGCTGGACACGCCATAATCACTTGCCGGCTGAGCCAGAACCACTCGTCAGACACTCCGCAACCACCTCTAGGACAGACCGGAACCACCTGCCGGACACACCGGAACCACTGGCTCGACTCTCCGGAACCAACGCCGAACATGCAAAATCACCTGCCGGCTACACCAGAACCACTTGGCGGACACTCCGGAATCACCTGTCGGGCATGCCGGAACCACCTCTCAGACTTGCGGGAACCATGTTCCGGACATGCTGGTACCACATGCCCAGTATGCAGGAACCACCTGATCCACTCCCCAGGAACACCTGCTGGACACACCAAAATCACCTGTCGGCTACGCCAGAACCACTCGGCAGACACTCCGCAACCACCTCCAGGACAGACCGGAACCACCTGCCGGACACGCCAAAATAAGCAGCCGGCTATGCCACAACCACTTGTCAGACACTCCGAATCAAATGCCGGGCATGCTGGAAAAACCTGTCAGAGGTGCCACAACCACATGCCGGAGACGGTGGAAACACCTGCCGAGAATGCCGGAAGTTCCTGATGCACTCCACAGAACCAGCTGCCGGACATGCCAAAATCACCTGCCGGCTACGCCAGAACCACTTGGCGGACACTCCAGAATCACCTGCCGGGCATGCCAGCACAACCTCTCAGAAGTGCCAGAAGCACGTGCCGGACAGGCCGGAACCATCTCCCGGACAGACCAGAACAACAGGAAACACTCGCCGGAACCACCTGCTTGACTCACCGGTCCCACCTGCCGGACACGCCAAAATCACTTGCCGGCTACGCCACAACCAGTTGAACACTTCGGAATCACCTGCCGGGCTGGCTGGAACCACCTGCCGGTCACGCCCACATCAGCTGTCAGCTCCACCAGAACCACTTGGCGGACACTCTGGAATCACCTGTCGGGCATGCCAGAACCACCTCTCAGACATGCCAGAACCACATGCCAATGACACCGGAAGGAACTGCCGAGCACTCCGCAACCACCTCCAGGACATACCAGACCACCTACCGGACAGGCCTGGACCACCGGCTTGACTCTCAAGAACCACCTGCCAGACATGCCAAAATCACCAGCCGGCTACGCCAGAACCACTCGGCAGACAATCCGGAACCATCTCCGGGATAGCACGGAACCACCTGCCGCACACGCCGGGACCACCTGCTTGACTCTCCAGAACCACCTGCCGGACACACCAAAATCACCAGCTGGCTACGCCGCAACCACTTGTCGGACACTCCGGAATCACCTGCCGGGCATTCTGGAACCACCTCTCAGAGGTGCCACAACCACATGCTGGAGACGGCGGAAGCACCTGTCGAGAATGCTGGAAGTTCATGATCCACTCCACAGAACCACCTGCCAGACAAACCGGAACCACCTCCCGGACACGCTGGAACCACCAGTTCGACTCGCCGGAACCACCGCCGGACATGCAAAATCACCTGCCGGCTACGCCAGAACCACTTGGCGATCACTCCGGAATCACCTGCAGGGCATGCCGGAAGCACCTCTCAGACATGCCAGAACTACATGTCAATGGCACCGGAAGCACCTGCCGAGCACTCCGGAACCACCTGCTCGACTCGCCAGAACCACGTCCCGGACATGCCAAAATCACCTGTCGGCTACACCACAACCAGTTGGTGAACAATTCTGAATCACCTGCCGGGCTTGCCGGAATCACCTGCTGGTCACGCCAACATCAAATGTCAGCTACGCTGGAACCACTTGGCGGACACTACGGAAACTCCTGTCAGGCTGACCGGAAACAACTCTCAGTCGAGCCAGAACCATGTGCCTGAGATGCCGGAACCACACCCTGAACAGACCGAAACCAACTGCCAGACCCGCCTGAACCACCCGCCGAGCATGCCGGAACCACCTCCTCGACTTGCCGGAACCACCTACCTGACACGCCAAAATCACCTGCCGGGTATGCCAGAACCACTTGGTGGACACTACGGAATCATTTGCCGGACATGCCAGAACCAGCTCTCAGACACACCAGAACCACATGCCAGAGACGCCGGAAGCACCAGCAGAGCATGCCTGAGCCACCTGCTCGACTCGCAAGAAACACCTGTTGGACACGCCAAAATAACCTTCCGGCTACGCCAGCATCACTTGGCGGACACTCCAGAATCACCTGCCGGGCATGCCAGCACAACCTCTCAGAAGTGCCAGAAGCATGTGCCGGACACGCCGGAACCAAATGCCGAGTATGCCGGGACCACCTGCTCTACTTCCCAGCACCACCTGCTGGACACGCCAAAATCACCTTCCGGCTATGCCAGAACCACTCGGCAGACACTCCGGAACCACCTCCAGGACAGACCGGAACAACCTGCCGGACACGCCGGGACCTGCTGCTTGACTTGCCAGAACCACCTGCCAGACACTCCAGAATCATCAGCCGGCTATACCACAACGACTTTTCGGACACTCCGGAATCACCGGCCGGGCATGATGGAACCACCTCTCAGAGGTGCCACAACCACATGCTGGAGACGGCGGAAGCACCTGCCAAGAATGCCGGAGGTTCCTGATCCACTCCCCAGAACCACCTGCCGGACACGCTAAAATCACCAGCCAGCTACGCCAGAACCACTTGGCGGACACTCCAGAATCACCTTGCGGGCATGCCGGAACCACGTCATGGACAGACGGCAAACACCTGCCGGACCTGCCGGAACCACCTGCCGAGCACACAGGAACGACCTGTTCGACTCACCAGAGCCACCTGCCGGACACACCAGAAACACCTGCGGGGTATGCCAGAACCACTAGGAGGACTCTCCGGGATCACCTGCCGGGCATGCCGGAACCATATCTCAGACGTGCCAGAACCACATGCCGGACACTCCGGAATCACCTGCCGGGCATGCCGGAACCATCTCTCAGACGTGCCACAACCACGTGCCAGAGAGACCAGAAGCACCTGCCGAGCTCGCGGGAACCACCTGCTGGACATGCCGGAACCACCTGCCTCACAGGCCAAAATCATATGCCGGCTACGCCAAAACCACTTGGTGGACACTCCAGAATCACCTTGAGGGCATGCCGGAACCACGTCATGGACAGACGGCAAACACCTGCCGGACCTGCCGGAACCACCTGCCGAGCACACCGGAACGACCTGCTCGACTCACCAGAGCCACCTGTCGGACACACCAGAAACACCTGCGGGGTATGCCAGAACCACTTGGAGGACTCTCCGATATCACCTGCCGGGCATGCCGGAACCACCTCTCAGATGTGCCAGAACCATGTGCCGGACACGCCGGAAGCACCTGCCGAGTATGCAGGAACCACCTGCTCCACTCCACAGAACCACCTGCTGGACACGCCAAAATCACCTGCCTGCCACAGCAGAACCACTTGGCGGACAAGCCGGAATCACGTGCAGTGCATGCCGACACAACCTCTCAGACGTGCCAGAACCTCGTGCCGGACACCCCAGAACCACCTGCTGGACAGACAGGAACCACCTGCTCGACTCGCCGGAACCACCTACCTGACACGACAAAATCACCTGCCGGGTATGCCAGAACCACTTGGTGGACACTCCGGAATCACCTCCCGGGCATGGCGGAACCACCTCTCAGACATGCCGGAACCACATGCCAATGACACCGGAACCACCTGCCGAGCACGCCAGAACCACCTGCTTGACTCGCCAAAACCACCTGCTGGACACGCCAAAATATCCTGCCGGCTACGCCACAACCATTTGGTGAACACTTCAGAATCACCTGCCGGGCTGGTTGGAACCACCTGCCGGTCACGCCAACATCACCTGCCAGCTATGCCAGAACCACTTGGCGGACACCATGGAAACACCTTTCGGGCCAGCCGGAACCACCTCTCAGACATGCCAGAACCATGTGCCTGAGATGCCGGAACCACACCACGAACAGACCGAAACCACCTGCCAGACCCGCCTGAACCCCCTGATGAGCATGCCGGAACCACCTACCTGACACGCCAAAATCACCTGCCGGGTATGCCAGAACCACTTGGTGGACACTCCGGATTCACCTGCCGGGCATGGCGGAACCACCTCTCAGACATGCCGGAACCATGTGCCTGAGATGCCGGAACCACACCCCGAACAGACCGAAACCACCTGCCAGACCCGCCTGAAACCCCTGACGAGCATGCCGGAACCACCTACTCGACTTGCGGGAACCAGCTACCTGACACCCCAAAATCACCTGCTGGGTATGCCAGAACCACTTGGCGGACACTCCAGAATCACCTGCCGGGCATGCCAGCACAACCTCTCACAAGTGCCAGAAGCACATGCCAGACAGGCCGGAACCATCTCCCGGACAGACTGGAAACACAGGAAACACTCGCCGGAACCACCTGCTTGACTCACCGGTCCCACCTGCCGGACACGCCAAAATCACCTGCCCGCTACACCAGAACCACTTGGCGGACAAGCCAGAATCACGTGAAGTGCATGGTGACACAACCTCTCAGACGTGCCAGAACCTCGTGCGGGACAGCCCAGAACCACCTGCTGGACAGACCGGAACCACATGACGGACACGCCGGGACCCCCGGCTCGACTCGCCGGAACCATTGGCATACATGCAAAATCACCTGCCGGCTACGCCAGAACCATTTGGCATACACTCCGGAATCACCTGCCGGGCTGGCTGCAACCACCTGCCGGTCACGCCAACGTCACCTGCCAGCTATGCCAGAAACACGTGCCGGACACTCCGGAATCACCTGTCGGGCATGCCGGAACCACCTCTCAGACGTGCCAGAACCTCGTGCCGGACACGCCAGAACCACCTGCCGGACAGACCGGAACCACCTGCCAGACACGCCGGAACCACCGGCTCGACTCACCGGAACCACCGCCGGACAAGCAAAATCACCTGCCGGCTACGCCAGAACCACTTGGCAAACACTCCGGAATGACCTGCCGGGCATGCCGAAACCACCTCTCAGATGTGCCAGAACCTCGTGCCGGACACGCCGGTACCACCTGCCGAGCTCGCCAGAACCACCGTCTGGACACGCCAAAATCACCTGCCGGCTACACCAGAACCACTCGGCAGACACTCCGGAATCACCTGCCGGGCTTGCTGGAACCACCTGCCGGTCAAGTCAACATCACCTCCCAGCTACGCCAGAACCACTTGGCGGAGACTCCGGAAACACCTGTCGGGCCGGCCGGAACCACCTCTCTGACGTGCCAGAGCCATGTGCCTGAGATGCCGGAACCACACGCAGAACAGACCGAAACCACCTGCCAGACCAGCCTGAACCCCCTGCCGAGCACGCCTGATACACCTGCTCAACTAGCCGGAACCGCATTCCTGACACGCCAAAATCACCTGCCAGGTATACCAGAACCACTTGGTGGACACTCCAGAATCATCTGCCGGACATGCCAGAACCAGCTCTCAGACACACCAGAACCACATGCCACAGACGCAGGAAGCACCAGCTGAGCATGCCTGAGCCACCTGCTCGACTCGCAAGAAACACCTGTCAGACATGTCTAAATCACCTGCCGGGTACGCCAGAAACACTTGGCGGACACTCCGCAATCACCTGTCGGGCATGCCGGAACCACCTCTCAGACTTGCCAGAAATATGTTCCGGACACGCCGGTACCACCCGCCGAGTATGCCGGAACCAGCTGATCCACTCCCCAGAACCACCTACTGGACACGCCAAAATCAACTGCCGGCTACGCCAGAACCACTCGGCAGACACTCCGGAATCACATGACAGGCATTCCGGAACCACCTCTCAGAGGTGCCAGAACCACATGCTGGAGACTCCAGAATCACCTGCCGGGCATGCCCTAACCACCTCTCAGAGGTGCCCGAACCACATGCCGTACACTCCGGAATCACCTTCCGGGCATGCCGGAACCATCTCTCAGACGTGCCACAACCACGTGCCGGAGAGACCGGAAGCACCTGCCAAGCTCGCCGGAACCACCTGCTGGACACGCCGGAACCACCTGCCTGACACGCCAAAATCACGTGACGGCTACGCCAAAACCACTTGGTGGACACTCCAGAATCACCTTCTGAGCATGCTGGAACCACGTCATGGACAGACTGCAAACACCTGCCAGACCTGCCTGAACCACCTGCAGAGCACCCCGGAACCACCTGATCCACTCCCCAGAACCACCTGCCACACATGCCAAAATCAACTGCCGGCTGCACCAGACCCACTTGGCACATACTGCAGAATCACATGCCGGTCATGCCGGAACCACCTCTCAAACGTGCAAGAACCACATACTGGAGACGCCGGAAGCGCATGCTGAGCATGCCAGAACCACCTGTGCCACTCCACAGAACCACCTGCCGGTCACACCAAAATCACCTGCCGGCTACGCCACAACCACTTGTCGGACACTCCGGAATCACCTGCCGGGCATGCTGGAGCCACCTCTCAGAGGTGCCACAACCACATGCCGGAGACGGCGGAAGCACCTGCCGAGAATGCCAGAAGTTCCTGATCCATTCCACAGAACCGCCTGCCGGACACGCCAAAATCACCTGCCAGACACGCCAAAATCACCTGCTGGCTATGCCAGAACCACTTGCCGGACACTCCGGGATCACCTGTCGGGCATGCCAGAACCACCTCTCAGACGTGCCAGAACCACGTGCCAGAGACACTGGATGCACCTGCCGAGCACGCCGGAACCTCCTGCTCGACTTGCACGAACCACCTGCCGGAGATGACAGAATCACCTGCCAGCTAGGCCAGAACCACGTGGCCGACTCTGTTGAATCACCCGCCGGGCATGCCAGAACCCCCTCACAGACGTGCCGGAAGCACGTGCCGGACACGCCAGAACCACCTACTGGACAGACCGGAACCACCTGCCGGACCCGCCGGAACCACCTGCTGAGCATGCCGGAACAACCTGCTCGATTCACTGGAGCCACCTGCCGGACATGCCAAAATCAGCTGCCGGCTATGCCAGAACCACTTGCCGGACACTCCAAAATCACCTGCCTGGGGTGCCGGAACCACCTCTCATACGTAGCAGAACCACGTGCAGGAGACGCCGGAAGCACCTGCCGAGCATGCCAGAACCACCTGATCCACTCCCCAGAACCACCTGATGGGCACGCCAAAGTCACCTGCCGGCTACACAAGAACCACTTTGAGTACAAGCCGGAATAATGTTTTGGGCATGATGGCACAACCTCTCAGACGTGCCAGGACCTCGTGCTGGACACCCCAGAACCACCTGCCGGACTGACCGGAACCACCTGCCGGACACGCAAGAACAAGCGGCTCGACTCGCCGGAACCACCGCTGGACATGCAAAATCACCTGCCGGCTACGCCAGAACCACTTGGAGAACACTCTGCAATCTCCTGCCGGGCATGCCGGAACCACCTCTCAGACATGCCAGACCCACATGCCAATGACACCGGATGCACCTGCCGAGCATGCCGGAACCACCTGCTCGACTGACCAGAACCACCTAGCGGACAAGCCAAAATCACCTGCCGGCTGCGCCACAACCACTTGGTGAACACTTCGGAATCACCTGCCGGGCTTGCTGGAACCACCTGCCGGTCAGGCCAACATTACCTGCCAGCTATGCCAGAACCACTTGGCGGAGACTCCGGAAACACCAGTCAGGCCGGCCGGAAACACCTCTCAGACATGCCAGACCATTTGCCTGAGATGCCGGAACCACACCCCGGGCAGACCGAAACCACCTGCCAGATACGCCTGAACCACCTGCCAAGCACGTCGGAACCACCTGCTCGACTTGCCAGAACCACCTGCTGGACATGCCAAAATAACTGCTGGCTATGCAAGAACCATCTGGCGGACAGTCCGGAATCACCTGCCGGGTATGCAGGAACCTCCTCTCAGACGTACCAGAACTGCATGCCGGACATGCTGGAACCACGTCCTGGACAGACTGGAAGCACCTGCTGGACACACCTGGACCACCTGTCGAGCACGCCGGAAGCACCTGCTTGACTCGCAGGACCCACCTGCCGGACACACCAAAATGAACTGCGGGGTACACCAGAACCACTTACCGGAAACTCCGGAATCACCTACCGCGCATGCCGGAACCACCTCTCAGACGTGCCGGAAGCACGTGCCGGACACGACGGAAACACCTACTGCACAGACCGGAACCACCTGCGTGACATGCCGGAACCACATGCCTAGCACGCCGGAGCCAGCTGCTCGACTCGCAGGAACCACCTGCCGGACAGGCCAAAATCAACTGCCGGCTATGCCACAACCACCTGGGGGAACGTCAGGAATCACCTGCCACCCATGCCGGAACCACCTCTCAGACATACCAGAACCATGTGCCTGAAATGCCGGAAACACACCCCGAACACACCAAAACCACCTGCCAGACCTGTCCGGACCACCGGGCGAGCACCCCGGAACCACCTGCTCAACTCGCCGGAGCCACATACCTGACACGCCAAAATCACCTGCCGGCTGCGCCAGAACCACTCGGCAGACGCTCCGGAATCACTTGCCGGGCATGCCGGAACCATCTCTCAGACGTGTCAGAACCATGTTCCGGACATGCCGGTACCACCTGCCGAGATCGCCGGAACCACCTGCTGGACAGGCCAAAATCACCTGCCGGCTACGCCAGAACAACGCGGCAGACACTCCGGAATCACCTGACGGGCTTGCTGGAACCTCCTGCCGGTCACGCCAACATCACCTGCCAGGTATGCCAGAACCAATTGGCGGACACTCCGGAACCACCTGTCGGGCCGGCCGGAACCACCTCTCACACGTGCGAGAACCATGTGCCTGAGATGCCGGTACCACACCCCGAACAGACCGAAACCACCTGCCAGACCCGCCAGAACCCCCTGGCGTGCACGCCTGACCCACCTGCTCAACTAGCCGGAACCACCTTCCTGACACTCCAAAATCACCTGCCAGGTATACCAGAACCACTTGGTGGAAACTCCGGAATCACCTGCCGGGCATGCTGGAACCACCTCTCAGAGGTGCCACAACCACATGCCAGAGACGGCGGAAGCACCTGCCGAGAATGCCGGACATTCCTGATCCACTCCACAGAACCACCAGCCGGACACGCCAAAATCACCTGCCGGCTATGACAGAACCACTTGGAGGACACTCCAGAATCACCTGCCGGGCATGCCAGCACAACCTCTCAGAAGTGCCAGAAGCACGTGCCGGACAGGCCAGAACAATCTACCGGACAGACCGGAAACACCTGCCAGACAGACCGGAACCACTGAAAACACGCGCAGGAACCACCTGCTTGACTCACAAGTCCCACCTGGCGGACATGCCAAAATCACCTGCCGGGAATGCCAGAACCACTTGCAGGACACTCCGGAATCATCTCCCGGTCATGGCGGAACCACGTCTCAGACATGCTGGAAACACATGCCAATGACACCGGAAGCACCTGCCAAGCACGCCAGAACCACCTTCTCGACTCGCCAAAACCACCTGCTGGACACGCCAAAATATCCTGCCGGCTATGCCACAACCATTTGGTGAACACTTCGGAATCACCTGCCGGGCTGGCTGGAACCACCTGTCTGTCACGCCAACATCACCTGCCAGCTATGCCAGAACCACTTGGCGGACACCATGGAAACACCTGTCGGGCCGGCCGGAACCACCTCTCAGACATGCCAGAACCATGTGCCTGAGATGCCAGAACCACACCCCGAACAGACCGAAACCACCTGCCAAACCCGCCTGAACCCCCTGACGAGCATGCCGGAACCACCTACCTGACACGCCAAAATCACCTGCCGGGTATGCCAGAACCACTTGGTGGACACTCCGGAATCATCTGCTGGACATGCCAGAACCAGCTCTCAGACACACCAGAACCACGTGCCGGACATGCCGGAAGCACCTGCTGAGCATGCCTGAGCCACATGCTCGACTTGCAAGAAACACCTGCCAGAAATGCCAAAATCACCTGCCGGTTACGCCAGAACCACGTGGCGGACACTGCGGAATCACCTGTTGGGCATGCCAGAACCACCTCTCAAACGTGTCAGAAGCTCGTGCCGGACACGCCTGAACCACCTGCCGGACACGCCGGAACCACCGGCTAGACCCGCCGGAACCACCGCCGGACATGCAAAATCACCTGCCGGCTACGCCAGAACCACTTGGCGAACACTCCGGAATCACCTGCCGGGCATGCCGGAACCACATCTCAGACTTACCAGAACCATGTTCCGGACACGCCGGTACCACCTGCCGAGTATGCCAGAACCACCTGATCCACTCCCCAGAACCACCTGCTGGACATGCCAGAATGACCTGCCGGCTACGCCAGAACCACTCGGCAAACACTCCGGAACCAGCAGCAGGGCATGCCGGAACCACCTCTCATAGGTGAAAGAAACACATGCCGGAGACTCAGGAATCAACTGCAGGGAATGCCGGAACCACCTCTCTGAGGGGCCAGAACCACATGCCAGAGACTCTGGAATCACCTGCCGAGCTCGCCGGAACCACCTTCTAGACATGCTGGAACCATCTGCCTCACAGGCCAAAATCATATGCCGGCTATGCCAAAACTACTTGGTGGACACTCCAGAATCACCTTGCGGGCATACCGGAACCACGTCATGGACAGACGGCAAACACCTGCCGGATCTGCCGGAACCACCTGCCGAGCACGCCGGAACCACCTGCTCGACTCACCAGAGTCACCTGTCGGACACACAAGAAACACCTGCGGGGTATGCCAAAACCACTTGGAGGACTCTCCAGGATCACCTGCCGGGCATA
The DNA here is from genome assembly GCF_037783145.1 of Equus przewalskii. Classification (NCBI taxonomy): domain Eukaryota; kingdom Metazoa; phylum Chordata; class Mammalia; order Perissodactyla; family Equidae; genus Equus; species Equus przewalskii. Next base: position 52,681 of record NW_027228636.1, on the reverse strand, counting down.
AAGGAACCTCCTCTCAGACGTGCCAGAACAATGTGCCGGACACGCCGGAACCTCCTGCCGAGTATTCCGGAACCACCTGCTCAACTCCCCAGAACCACCTGCTGGACACGCCAAAATCACCTGCCGGCTACGCCAGAACCACTCGGCAGACACTCCGGAACCACCTCCAGGACAGACCGGAACCACCTGCCGCACACGCCCTGACCACCTGCTTGACTCACCAGAACCACATGCCGGACACGCCAGAATCACCAGCCGGCTACGCCACAAGCACTTGTCAGACACTGCGGAATCACCTGCCGGGCATGCTGGAACCACCTCTCAGAGGTGCCACAACCACATGCCGGAGACGGCGGAAGCACCTGCCGAGAATGCCGGAAGTTCCTGATCCACTCCCCAGAACCACCTGACAGACACGCCATAATCACCTGCCGGCTACGCCAGAACCACTTGGCGGACACTCCAGAATCACCTGCTGGGCATGCCAGCACAACCTCTCAGAAGCGACAGAAGCACCTGCCGGACAGGCCGGAACCATCTTCCGGACAGACCAGAAACATAGCAAACACTCGCCGGAAACATCTGCTTGACTCACCGGTCCCACCTGCCGGAGACGCCAAAATCACCTGCCCGCTACACCAGAACCACTTGGCGTACAAGCCGGAATCACGTGAAGTGCATGCCGACACAACCTCTAACACGTGCCAGAACCTCGTGCCGGACACCACAGAACCACCTGCTGGACAGACCGCAACCACCTGCCGGACACGCCGGAACCACCAGCTCGACTCGCCGGAACCATTGCCGGACATGCAAAATCACATGCCGGCTACCACAGAACCACTTGGCGAACACTCCGGAATCACCTGCCAGGCATGGCGGAACCAAATCTCAGACATGCCGTAACCACATGCCAATGACACCGGAAGCACCTGCCGAGCACACCAGAACCACCTGCTCGACTCGCCAAAACCACCTGCTGGACATGCCAGAATCACCTGCCGGAAAAGCCAGAACCACTCGGCAGACACTCCGGAATCACATGCCAGGCATTCGGGAACCACCTCTCAGAGGTGCCAGAACCACATGCCGGAGACTCCGGAATCACCTGCCGGGCATGCCGGAACCACCTCTCAGATGTGCCACAACCACGTGCCGGAGAGACCGGAAGCACCTGCCGAGCTCGCCGGAACCACCTGCTGGACATGGAGGAACCACCTGCCTCACAGGCCAAAATCATATGCCGGCTTCGCCAAAACCACTTGGTGGACACTCCAGAATCACCTGCCGGGCATGCCGGAACCATTTCTCAGACGTGCCAGAACCATGTGCCGGACACGCATGAACCACATGCCGAGTATGCCCGAACCACCTGCTCTACTTCCCAGCACCACCTGCTGGACATGCCAAAATCACCCGCCGGCTACGCCAGAACCACTGGGCAGACACTCCGGAACCACCTCCAGGACAGACCGGAAAAACCTGCCGGACACGCCGGGACCTCCTGCTTGACTTGCCAGAACCACCTGCCGGACACGCCAGAATCACCAGCCGGCTATACCACAACCTCTTGTCGGACACTCCAGAATCACCTGCCGGGCATGCTGGAACCACCTCTCAGAGGTGCCACAACCACGTGCCGGAGACGGCGGAAGCACCTGCCAAGAACGCCGGAAGTTCCTGATCCACTCCCCAGAACCACCTGCCGGACACGCTAAAATCACCTGCCGGCTATGCCAGAACAACTTGGCGGACACTCCAGTATCACCTTGCGGGCATGCCGGAACCACGTCAGGGACACATGGCAAACACCTGCCGGACCTGCCGGAATCACTTGCTGAGCACACTGGAACGACCTGTTCGACTCACCAGAGCCACCTGCCGGACACACCAGAAACACCTGCGGGGTACGCCAGAACCACTTGGAGGACTCTCCGGGATCACCTGCAGGGCATGCCGGAACCATCTCTCAGACGTGCCACAACCACGTGCCGGAGAGACCGGAAGCACCTGCCGAGCTCGCCGGAACCACCTGGTGGACATGCCGGAACCACCTGCCTCACAGGCCAAAATCATATGCCGGCTACGCCAAAACCACTTGGTGGACACTCCAGAATCACCTTGCGGGCATGCCGGAACCACGTCATGGACAGACGGCAAACACCTGCCGCAACTGCCGAAACCACCTGCCGAGCACACCGGAACGACCTGCTCGACTCACGAGAGCCACCTGCCGGACACACCAGAAACACCTGCGGGGTATGCCAGAACCACTTGGAGGACTCTCCGGGATCACCTGCCGGGCATGCCGGAACCACCTCTCAGATGTGCCAGAACCATGTGCTGGACACGCCCGAAGCACCTGCCGAGTATGCCGGAACCACCTGCTCCACTCCCCAGAACCACCTGCTGGACACGCCAAAATCACCTGCCGGCTATGCCAGAACCACTCGGCAGACACTCCGGAACAACCTCCAGGACAGACCGGAACCACCTGCCGCACACGCCCTGACCACCTGCTTGACTCGCCAGAACCACCTGCCGGACACGCCAGAATCACCAGCCGGCTACGCCACAACCACTTGTCAGACACTGCGGAATCACCTGCCGGGCATGCTGGAACCACCTCTCAGAGGTGCCACAACCACATGCCGGAGACGGCGGAAGCACCTGCCGAGAATGCCGGAAGTTCCTGATCCACTCCCCAGAACCACCTGCCGGACACGCCAAAATCACCTGCTGGCTACGCCAGAACCACTTGGCGGACACTCCAGAATCACCTGCCGGGCATGCCAGCACAACCTCTCAGAAGTGCCAGAAGCACGTGCCGGAAAGGCAGGAGTCATCTCCCGGACAGACCGGAAACACAGCAAACACTCGCCGGAACCACCTGCTTGACTCACCGGTCCCACCTGCCGGAGACGCCAAAATCACCTGCCCGCTACACCAGAACCACTTGGCGGACAAGCCGGAATCACGTGAAGTGCATGACGACACAACCTCTCAGACATGCCAGAACCTTGTGCCGGACACCCGAGAACCACCTGCTGGACAGACCGCAACCACCTGCCGGACACGCCGGAACCACAGGCTCGACTCGCCGGAACCATTGCCGGACATGCAAAATCACCTGCCGGCTACGCCAGAACCACTTGGCGAACACTCCGGAATCACCTGCCGGGCATGGCGGAGCCACCTCTCAGACATGCCGGAACCACATCCCAATGACACCGGAAGCACCTGCCGAGCACGCCAGAACCACCTGCTCGACTCGCCAACACCACCTGCTGCACATGCCAAAATCACCTGCCGGCTACGCCACAACCATTTGGTGAACACTTCGGAATCACCTGCCGGGCTGGCTGCAACCACCTGCCGGTCACGCCAACATCACCTGCCAGCTATGCCAGAACCACTTGGCGGACACCATGGAAACACCTGTCGGGCCGGCCGGAACCACCTTTCAGACGTCCCAGAACCATTGCCTGAGATGCCGGAACCACACCCCAAACAGACCGAAACCACCTGCCAGACCCACCTGAACCACCTGCCGAGCATGCCGGAACCACCTACCTGACACACCAAAATCACCTGCCGAGTATGCCACAACCACTTGGTGGACACTCCGGAATCATCTGCTGGACATGCAAGAACCAGCTCTCAGACACACCAGAACCACGTGCCGGACACGCCGGAAGCACCTGCTGAGCATGCCTGAGCCACATGCTCGACTTGCAAGAAACACCTGCAGGCATGCCAAAATCACCTGCCGGGTACGCCACAACCACGTGGCGGACACTCCGGAATCACCTGTCGGGCATGCCGGAACCACCTCTCAGACGTGCCAGAACCTCGTGCCGGACACGTCAGAACCACCTGCCGAACAGACCTGAACCACCTGCCGGACATGCCGGAACCACCGGGTCGACTCGCCGGAACCACCGCCGGACATGCAAAATCACCCGCCGGCTACGCCGGAACCACTTGGCGAACACTCCGGAATCACCTGCCGGGCATGGGGGAACCACCTCTCAGACTTGCCAGAACCATGTTCCGGACACGCCGGTACCACCTGCCGAGTATGCCGGAACCACCTGATCCACTCCCCAGAACCACCTGCTGGATATGCCAGAATCACCTGCCGGCTACGCCAGAACCCCTCGGCAGACACTCCGGACCCACCCGCCGGGCATGCCGGAACCACCATTCAGAGGTGCCAGAACTACATGCCGGACACTCCGGAATGACCTGCCGGGCATGCTGGAACCATCTCTCAGACGTGCCAGAACCATGTTCCGGACACGCCGGTACCACCTGCTGAGGTCGCCGGAACCACATGCTGGACATGCCAAAATCAACTCCCGGCTACGCCAGAACCACTCGGCAGACACTCCGGAATCACCTGCCGGGCTTGCTGCAACCACCTGCCGGTCACGCCAACATCACCTGCCAGCTACGCCAGAACCACTTGGGGGACATTCCGGAAACACCTGTCGGGCCGGCCGGAACCACCTCTCAGACGTGCCATAACCATGTGCCTGAGATGCCGGAACCACACCCAGACCAGACCGAAACCACCTGCCAGACCCGCCTGAACCACCTGCCCAGCACGCCGGAACCACCTACTCCACTCGCCGGAACCACCTTCCTGACAAGCCAAAATCACCTGCCGGGTATGCGAGAACCAGTTGGTGGACACTCCGGAATCATCTGCCGGACATGCCAGAACCAGCTCTCAGACACACCAGAACCACGTGCCGGACACGCCGGAAGCACCTGCTGAGCATCCCTGAGCCACATGCTCGACTTGCAAGAAACATCTGCCAGACAGGCCAAAATCACCTGCCGGGTACGCCAGAACCACGTGGCGGACACTCCGGAATCACCTCTGGGGCATGCCGGAACCACCACTCAGACGTGCCAGAACATCGTGCCAGACACGCCAGAACCACCTGCCGGACAGACCGGAACCACCTGCCGGACACGCCGCAACCACCGGCTCGACTCGCCGGAACCACCGCCGGACATGCAAAATCACCTGCCGGCTAGGCCAGAACCACTTGGCGAACACTCCGGAATCACCTGCCGGGCATGCCGGAACCACCTGTCAGACTTGCCAGAACCATGTTCCGGACACGCTGGTACCACATGCAGAGTATGCTGGAAACACCTGATCCACTCCCCAGAACCACCTGCTGGACACGCCAGAATCACCTGCCGGCTACGCAAGAACCACTTGGCAGACACTCCGGAATCACATGCCAGGCATTCCGGAACCACCTCTCAGAGGTGCCAGAACCACATGCCGGAGACTCCGGAATCACCTGCCGGGAATGCCGGAACCACCTCTCAGAGGTGCCAGAACCACATGCCGGACACTCCGGAATCACCTGCTGGGCCTGCCGGAACCATCTCTCAGACGTGCCACAACCACGTGCCGGAGAGACCGGAAGCACCTGCCGGACACGCCCTGACCACCTGCTTGCCTCGCCAGAACCCCCTGCCGGGCATGCCAGAATCACCAGCCGGCTACGCCACAACCACTTGTCAGACACTGCGGAATCACCTGCCGGGCCTGCTGGAACCACCTCTCAGAGGTGCCACAACCACATGCCTGAGACGGCGGAAGCACCTGCCGAGAATGCCGGAAGTTCCTGATACACTCCCCAGAATCACCTGCCGGACACGCCAAAATCACCTGCCGGCTACGCCAAAACCACTTGTCGGACACTACAGAATCACCTGCCGGGCATGCCAGAACAACCTCTCAGAAGTGCCAGAAGCACTTGCCGGACAGGCCGGAACCATCTCCTGGACAGACCGGAAACACAGCAAACACTCGCCGGAACCACCTGCTTGACTCGCCGGTCCCACCGGCCGGAGACGCCAAAATCACCTGCCCGCTACACCAGAACCACTTGGCGGACAAGCCGGAATCACGTGAAGTTCATGCCGACACAACCTCTCAGACGTGCCAGAACCTCGTGCCGGACACCACAGAACCACCTGCTGGACAGACCGCAACCACCTGCCGGACACGCCGGAACCACCGGCTCGACTCGCCGGAACCATTGCCGGACATGCAAAATCACCTGCCGGCTACGCCAGAACCACTTGGAGCACACTCCGGAATCACCTGCCGGGCATGGCGGAGCCACCTCTCAGACATGCCGTAACCACATGCCAATGACACCGGAAGCACCTTCCGAGCACGCCAGAACCACCTGCTCGACTCGCCAAAACCACCTGCTGGACACGCCAAAATCACCTGCTGGCTACGCCACAACCATTTGGTGAACACTTCGGAATCACCTGCCGGGCTGGCTGGAACCACCTGCCGGACAGACCGGAACTACCAGCCGGACACGCCGCAACCACCGGCTCGACTCGCCGGAACCACAGCCAGACATGCAAAATCATCTGCCGGCTACGCCAGAACCACTTGGCGAACACTCCGGAATCACCTGCCGGGCATGCCGGAACCACCTCTCAGACTTGCCAGAACCACTTCCGGACACGCCGGTACCACATGCCGAGTATGCCGGAACCACCTGATCCACTCCCAGAAGCAACTGCTGGACACGCCAGAATCACCTGCCGGCTACGCCAGAACCACTCGGCAGACACTCCGGATTCACATGCCAGGCATTCCGGAACCACCAATCAGAGGTGACAGAACCACATGCCGGAGACTCCAGCATCACCTGCCGGGCATGCCGGAACCACATCTGAGAGGTGCCAGAACCACATGCCGGACACTCCGGAATCACCTGCCGGGCATGCTGGAACCATCTCTCAGACGTGCCACAACCACGTGCCGGAGAGACCGGAAGCACCTGCCGAGCTCGCCACAACCACCTGCTGGACATGCCGGAACCACCTGCCTCACAGGCCAAAATCATATGCCGGCTACGCCAAAACCACTGGGCGGACACTCCAGAATCACCTTGCTGGCATGCCGGAACCACGTCATGGACAGACGACAAACACCTGCTGGACCTACCGGAACCACCTGCCGAGCACACCGGAACGACCTGTTCGACTCACCAGAGCCACCTGCCGGACACACCAGAAACACCTGCGGGGTACGCCAGGACCACTAGGAGGACTCTCCGGGATCACCTGCCGGGCATGCCGGAACCATTTCTCAGACGTGCCAGAACCACATGCCGCACATTCCGGAATCACCTGCCGGGCATGCCGGAACCATCTCTCAGACGTGCCACCACCACGTGCCGGAGAGACCGGAAGCACCTGCCGAGCTCGCCACAACCACCTGCTGGACATGCCGGAACCACCTGCCTCACAGGCCAAAATCATATGCCGGCTACGCCAAAACCACTTGGTGGACACTCCAGAATCACCTTGCGGGCATGCCGGAACCACGTCATGGAAAGACGGCAAACACCTGCCGGACCTGCCGGAACCACCTGCCGAGCACACCGGAACGACCTGCTCGACTCATCAGAGCCACCTGCCGGACACACCAGAAACACCTGTGGGGTACGCCAGAACCACTTGGAGGACTCTCCGGGATCACCTGCCGGGCATGCCGGAACCACCTCTCAGACGTGCCAGAACCATGTGCCGGACACGCCGGAAGCACCTGCCGAGTATGCCGGAACCACCTGCTCCACTCCCCAGAACCACCTGCTGGACACGCCAAAATCACCTTCCGGCTACGCCAGAACCACTCGGCAGACACTCCGGAACCACCTCCAGGACAGACCGGAAACACCTGCCGGACACGCCTGGACCACCTGCCGAGCACGCCGGAAGCACCTGCTTGACTCGCAGGACCCACCTTCCGGACACAGCAAAATGAACTGCGGGGTACACCACAACCACTTACCGGAAAATCCGGAATCACCTACTGCGCATGCCGGAACCACCTGTCATACGAACCAGAACCATGTGCCTGAGAAGACGGAACCACACCCCAACCAGACCGAAACCACCTGCCAGACCCGCCAGAAACACCTGCCAAGCACGCTGGAACGACCTCCTCGACTCGCCGGGACCAGCTACCTGGCACACCAAAATCACCTGCCGGGTATGCCAGAACCACTTGGTGGACGCTCCGGAATCGTCTGCCGGACATGCCAGAACCAGCTCTCAGACACACCAGAATCACGTGCCGGACACGCCGGAAGCACCTGCTGCACATGCCTGAGCCACCTGCTAGACTTGCAAGAAACCCTGCCTGACACACCAAAATCACCTGCGAGGTACGCCAGAACCACTCGGCGGACACTCCGGAATCACCTGTCGGGCATGCTGGAACCACCTCTCAGACTTGCGAGAACCATATTCCGGACATGCCGGTACCACCTGCCTAGTATGCTGGAACCACCTTATCCACTCCCCAGAATCACCACTGGACATGCCATAATCACCTGCCGGCTATGCCAGAACCACTGGTCAGACACTCCGCAACCACCTCTAGGACAGACCGGAACCACCTGCTGGACACACAGGAACCACTGGCTCGACTCTGCGGAACCACGGCCGGAAATGGAAAATCACCTGCCTGCTACGCCAGAACCACTTGGCGAACACTCCGGAATCATCTGTCGGGCATGCCGGAACCATCTCTCAAACGTGCCACAACCACGAGCCGGAGAGACCGGAAGCACCTGCCGAACTCGCCGGAACCACCTGCTGGACATGCCGGAACCACCTGCGTGACAGGCCAAAATCATATGTCGGCTATGCCCTAACCACTTGGTGGACACTCCAGAATCACCTTGCGGGCAAGCCAGAACCACGTCATGGACAGACTGCAAACATCTACCGAACCTGACTGAACCACCTGCCAAGCTTCCCGGAACCACCTGCCGGTCACGCCAACATCACCTGCCAGCTACGACAGAACCACTTGGCAGACACTCCGGAATCACCAGAGCCACCTGCAGGACACGTCAAAATGACCTGCCAGATACCACACAACCAGTTGTTGAAAACTTCGGAATCACCTGCCGGGCATGCTGAGCCACCTCTCAGAGGTGCCAGAAACACATGCCGGAGACGGCAGAAGCACCTGCCGAGAATGCCTGAAGTTCCTGATCCACTCCACAGAACCAACTGCCGTACACGCCAAAATCACCTGCCGGCTACACCAGAACCACTTGGCGGACACTCCAGAATCACCTGCCGGGCATGCCAGCACAACCTCTCAGAAGTGCCAGAAGCACGTGCCGGACAGGCCGGAACCATCTCCCGGACAGACCAGAACCACGGGAAACACTAGCCGGAACCACCTGCTTGCCTCACCGGTCCCACCTGCCGGACACGCCAAAATCAGCTGCCCGCTACACCAGAACCACTTGGCGGACAAGCTGGAATCACGTGAAGGGCATGCCGACACAACCTCTCAGACGTGCCAGAACCTCGTGCCGTACACCCCAGAACCACGTGCCGGACACGCCGGAACCACCGGCTCGACTCGCCGGAACCACCGCCGTACATGCAAAATCACCTGCCGGCTACGCCAGAACCACTTGGCGGAAAGCCAGAATCACGTGAAGGGCATTCTGAACCAACCTCTCAGATGTGCCAGAACCTTGTGCCGGAGACACCAGAACCACCTGCCGGACAGACAGGAACCGCCTGCCGGACACGCCGGAACCAAAGGCTCGACTCGCTGGAACCACCACCGGATATGCAAAATCACCTGCCGGCTACGCCAGAACCATTTGGCGAACACTGCGGAATCACCTGCCGGGCATGCCGGAACCACCTCTCAGACATGCCAGAACCACATGCCAATGACACCGGAAGCACATGCCGACCACGCTGGAACCACCTGCTCGACTCGCCAGAACCACCTGCCACACATGCCAAAATCACCTGTAGGCTACACCACAACCAGGTGGTGAACAATTCTGAATCACCTGCCGGGCTTGCTGGAACCACCTGCCGGTCACCTCAACATCACCTGCCACCTATGCCAGAACCACTTGGCGGACACTACGGAAACTCCTGTCAGGCCGACCGGAAACAACTCTCAGTCTAGCCAGAACCATGTGCCTGAGATGCCGGAACCACACGCCTAACAGACCAAAACCACCTGCCAGACCCGCCTGAACCACCTGCCGAGCACGCCGGAACCACCTCCTCGACTCGCCGGAACCACCTACCTGACACGCCAAAATCACCTGCCGGGTATGCCAGAACCACTTGGTGGACACTCTGGAATCATCTGCCAGACATGCCAGAACCAGCTCTCAGACACACCAGAATCACGTGCCAGACACACCGAAGCACCTGCTGCGCATGCCTGAGCCACCTGCTCGACTCCTAAGAAACACCTGTCGGACACGCCAAAATCACCTGCCAGGTAAGCCAGAACCACTCGACAGACACTCCGGAATCACCTGTCGGGCATGCCGGAACCACCTGTCAGACATGCCAGAACCACGTGCCAATGACACCGGAAGCAACTGCCGAGCACACCGGAACCACCTGCTCGACTCGCCAGAACCACCTGCCGGACCCGCCAAAATCACCAGCCGGCTACGCCACAACCACTCGGCGGACACTCCGGAATCACCTGTCGGGCATGCCAGAACCACCTCTCAGACTTGCAAGAACCATGTTCCGGACATGCCAGTACCACCTGCCGAGTATGCCGGAACCACCTTATCCACTCCCCAGAACCACCTGCTGGACACGCCATAATCACTTGCCGGCTGTGCCAGAACCACTCGTCAGACACTCCGCAAACACCTGTAGGACAGACTGGAACCACCTGCCGGACACACCGGAACCACTGGCTCGAATCTGCAGAACCAACGCCGGACATGCAAAATCACCTGCCGGCTACACTAGAACCACTTGGCGGACACTCCGGAATCACCTGTCGGGCATGCCGGAACCACCTCTCAGACTAGCCATGCACACACAACCTCTAAGACGTGCCAGAACCTCGTGCCGGACACCCCAGAACCACCTGCCAGACACACCGGAACCACCTGCCGCACACGCCAAAGCACCGGTTCGACACGCTGGAACCACCTACCTAACACGCCAAAATCACCTGCCGGCTACGCCAGAACCACTCGGCGGACACTCCGGCATCACCATTCGGGCATGCCAGAACCACCTCTCAGACTTGCAAGAACCATGTTCCGGACATGCTGGTACCACAGGACCAGTATGCTGGAACCACCTGATCCACTCCCCAGGAACACCTGCTGGACACGCCAAAATCACCTGTCGGCTACGCCAGAACCGGAAACACAGCAAACACTCGCCGGAACCACCTACGTGAAGTGCATGCCGACACAACCTCTCAGACGTGCCAGAACCTCGTGCCGGACACCCCAGAACCACCTGCTGGACAGACCGGAACCACCTGCCAGAAACGCCAGAACCACCGGCTTGTCTCGCCAAAACGACCTGCTGGACACGCCAAAATCACCTGCCGGCTACGCCACAACCATTTGGTGAACACTTCGGAATCACCTGCCGGGCTGGCTGCAACCACCTGTCGGTCACGCCAACATCACCTGCCAGCTATGCCAGAACCACTGGGCGGACACCATGGAAACACCTGTCGGGCCGGCCAGAACCACCTCTCAGACGTCCCAAAACGATGTGCCTGAGATGCTGGAACCACACCCCGATCAGACCGAAACCACCTGCCAGACCCACCTGAACCACGTGCCGGACACGCTGGAAGCACCTGCTGAGCATGCCTGAGCCACATGCTCGACTTGCAAGAAACACCTGCCAGACACGCCAAAATCACCTGGAAGGTACGTCAGAACCACGTGGCGGACACTCCGGGATCACCTGTCGGGCATGCCGGAACCACCTCTCAGACTTGCCAGAACCATGTTGCGGACACGCCGGTACCACATGCCGAGTATGCCGGAACCACCTGATCCACTCCCCAGAACCAGCTGCGGAACACGCCAGAATCACCTGCCGGCTACGCCAGAACCACTCGGCAGACACTCTGGAATCACATGCCAGGCATTCCGGAACCGCTTCTCAGAGGTGCCAGAACGACATGCCGGACACTCCGGAATCACCTGCCGGACATGCCGGAACCATCTCTCAGACGTGCCACAACCACATGCAGGAGAGACCGGAAGCACCTGCCGAGCTCGCCGGAACCACCTGCTGGACATGCCGGAACCACCTGCCTCACAGGCCAAAATCATATGCCGGCTACGCCAAAACCACTTGGTGGACACTCCAGAATCACCTGCCGGGCATGCCGGAACCATTTCTCAGACGTGCCAGAACCATGTGCCGGCCACGCCGGAACCACATGCCGAGTATGCCCGAACCAGCAGCTCTACTTCCCAGCACCACCTGCTGGACACGCCAAAATCACCCGCCAGCTACTCCAGAACCACTCGGCAGACACTCCGGAACCACCTCAAGGACAGACCGGAACAACCTGCCGGACACGCCGGGACCTCCTACTTGACTTGCCAGAACCACCTGCCGGACACGCCAGAATCACCAGCCGGCTATACCACAACAACTTGTCGGACACTCCGGAATTACCTGCCGGGCATGCTGGAACCACCTCTCAGAGGTGCCACAACCACTTGCCGGAGACGGCGGAAGCACCTGCCAAGAATGCCGGAAGTTCCTGATCCACTCCTCAGAACCACCTGCCGGACACGCTAAAATCACCTGCCGGCTACGCCAGAACCACTTGGCGGACACTCCAGAATCACCTTGCTGGCATGCCGGAACCACGTCATGGACAGACGGCAAACACCTGCCGGACCCGCCGGAACCACCTGCCGAGCACACCGGAACGACCTGTTCGACTCACCAGAGCCACCTGCCGGACACACCAGAAACACCTGCGGGGTACGCCAGGACCACTAGGAGGACTCTCCGGGATCACCCGCCGGGCATGCCGGAAACACCTCTCAGATGTGCCAGAGCCATGTGCCGGACACGCCGGAAGCACGTGCCGAGTATGCCGGAACCACCTGCTCCACTCCCCAGAACCACCTGCCGGACACGCTAAAATCACCTGCCGGCTACGCCAGAACCACTTGGCGGACACTCCCGAATCACCTTGCGGGCATGGCAGAACCAGGTCATGGACAGAAGGCAAACACCTGCCGGACCTGCCGGAACCACCTGCCGAGCACACCGGACAACGTGTTTGACTCACCAGAGCCACCTGCCGGACACACCAGAAACACCTGCGGGGTACGCCAGAACCACTAGGAGGACTCTCCGGGATCACTTGCCGGGCATGCTGAAACCATTTCTCAGACGTGTCAGAACCACATGCCGGACACTCCGGAATCACCTGCCGGGCATGCCGGAACCGTCTCTCAGACGTGCCACAACCACGTGCCGGAGAGACTGGATGCACCTGCCGAGCTCGCCGGAACCAGCTGCTGCACATGCCGGAACCACCTGCCTCACAGGCCAAGATCATATGTCGGCTACGCCAAAACAACTTGGTGGACACTCCAGAATCACCTTGCGGGCATGCCGGAACCACGTCTTGGACAGACGGCAAACACCTGCCGCACCTGCCGGAACCACCTGCCGAGCACACCGGAACGACCTGCTCGGCTCACGAGAGCCACCTGCCGGACACACCAGAAACACCTGCGGGGTACGCCAGAACCACTTGGAGGACTCTCCGGGATCACCTGCCGGGCATGCCGGAACCACATCTCAGACGTGCCAGACCATGTGCCGGACACGCCAGAAGCACCTGCCGAGTATGCCGGAACCACCTGCTCCACTCCCCAGAACCACCTGCTGGACAAGCCAAAATCACCTGCCGGCTACACCAGAACCACTTGGCGAACACTCCGGAATCACCTGTCGGGCATGCCGGAACCACCTCTCAGACTTGCCAGAACCATGTTCCGGACACGCCGGTACCACATGCCGAGTATGCCGGAAACACCTGATCCACTCCCCAGAACCACCTGCTGGACACGCCAAAATCAACAGCCGGCTACGCGAGAACCACTCGGCAGACACTCCGGAATCACATGTCAGGCATTCCGGAACCACCTCTCAGAGATGCCGGAACCACATGCCGGATACTCCGGAATAACCTCCCGGCATGCCGGAACCACCTCTCAGAGGTGCCAGAACCACATGCCTGAGACTCCTGAATCACCTGCCGGGCATGCCCGAACCATCTCTCAGACGTGCCACAACCACGTGCCGGAGAGACCGGAAGCACCTGCCGAGCTCGCCGGAACCACCTGCTGGACATGCTGGAACCACCTGCCTCACGGGCCAAAATCATATGCCGGCTACGCCAAAACCACTTGGTGGACACTCCAGAATCACCTTGCGGGCATGCCGGAACCACGTCTTGGACAGACGGCAAACACCTGCCGCACCTGCCAAAACCACCTGCCGAGCACACCGGAACGACCTGCTCGACTCACGAGAGCCACCTGCCGGACACACCAGAAACACCTGCGGGGTATGCCACAACCACTTGGAGGACACTCCGGGATCACCTGCCGGGCATGCCGGAACCACCTCTCAGATGTGCCAGAACCATGTGCCGGACACGCCAGAAGCACCTGCCGAGTATGCCGGAACCACCTGATCCACTCCCCAGAACCACCTGCTGGACACGCCAAAATCACCTGCCGGCTATGCCAGAACCACTCGGCAGACACTCCGGAACCACCTCCAGGACAGACCGGAGCCACCTGCCGCACACGCCCTGACCACCTGCTTGACTCGCCAGAACCACCTGCCGGACACGCCAGAATCACCAGCCGGCTACGCCACAACCACTTGTCAGACACTGCGGAATCACCTGCCGGGCATGCTGGAACCACCTCTCAGAGGTGCCACAACCACATGCCGGAGACGGCGGAAGCACCTGCCGAGAATGCCGGAAGTTCCTGATCCACTCCCCATAACCACCTGCCGGACACGCCAAAATCACCTGCTGGCTATGCCAGAACCACTTGGCGGACACTCCAGAATCACCTGCTGGGCATGCCAGCACAACCTCTCAGAAGTGCCAGAAGCACGTGCCGGACAGGCAGGAGTTATCTCCCGGACAGACCGGAAACACAGCAAACACTCGCTGGAACCACCTGCTTGACTCACCGGTCCCACCTGCCGGAGACGCCAAAATCACCTGCCCGCTACACCAGAACCACTTGGCGGACAGGCCGGAATCACGTGAAGTGCATGCCTACACAACCTCTCAGACATGCCAGAACCTCGTGCCGGACACCCCAGAACCACCTGCTGGACAGACCGCAACCACCTGCCGGACACGCCGGAACCACAGGCTCGACTCGCCGGAACCATTGCCGGACATGCAAAATCACCTGCCGGCTACGCCAGAACCACTTGGGGAACACTCCGGAATCACCTGCCGGGCATGGCGGAGCCACGTCTCAGACATGCCGGAACCACATGCCAATGACACCGGAAGCACCTGCCGAGCACGCCAGAACCACCTGCTCGACTCGCCAACACCACCTGCTGCACATGCCAAAATCACCTGCCGGCTACGCCACAACCATTTGGTGAACACTTCGGAATCACCTGCCGGGCTGGCTGCAACCACCTGCCGGTCACACCAACATCACCTGCCAGCTATGCCAGAACCACTTGGCGGACACCATGGAAACACCTGTCGGGCCGGCCGGAACCACCTTTCAGACGTCCCAGAACCATTGCCTGAGATGCCGGAACCACACCCCAAACAGACCGAAACCACCTGCCAGACCCACCTGAACCACCTGCCGAGCATGCCGGAACCACCTACCTGACACACCAAAATCACCTGCCGGGTATGCCACAACCACTTGGTGGACACTCCGGAATCATCTGCTGGACATGCCAGAACCAGCTCTCAGACAAACCAGAACCACGTGCCGGACACGCCGGAAGCACCTGCTGAGCATGCCTGAGCCACATGCTCGACTTGCAAGAAACACCTGCCAGACATGCCAAAATCACCTGCCAGGTACGTCAGAATCACGTGGCGGACACTCCGGAATCACCTGTCGGGCATGCCTGAACCACCTCTCAGACGTGCCAGAACCTCATGCCGGACACGCCAGAACCACCTGCCGAACAGACCTGAACCACCTGCCGGACATGCCGGAACCACCGGGTCGACTCGCCGGAACCACCGCCGGACATGCAAAATCACCCGCCGGCTACGCCGGAACCACTTGGCGAACACTCCGGAATCACCTGCCGGGCATGCCGGAACCACCTCTCAGACTTGCCAGAACCATGTTCCGGACACGCCGGTACCACCTGCCGAGTATGCCGGAACCACCTGATCCACTCCCCAGAACCACCTGCTTTATATGCCAGAATCACCTGCCGGCTACGCCAGAACCACTCGTCAGACACTCCGGAACCACCTGCCGGGCATGCCGGAACCACCATTCAGAGGTGCCAGAACTACATGCCGGACACTCCGGAATGACCTGCCGGGCATGCTGGAACCATCTCTCAGACGTGCCAGAACCATGTTCCGGACACGCCGGTACCACCTGCTGAGGTCGCCGGAACCACATGCTGGACATGCCAAAATCAACTGCCGGCTACGCCAGAACCACTCGGCAGACACTCCGGAATCACCTGCCGGGCTTGCTGCAACCACCTGCCGGTCACGCCAACATCACCTGCCAGCTACGCCAGAACCACTTGGGGGACATCCGGAAACACCTGTCGGGCCGGCCGGAACCACCTCTCAGACGTGCCAGAACCATGTGCCTGAGATGCCGGAACCACACCCAGACCAGACCGAAACCACCTGCCAGACCCGCCTGAACCACCTGCCCAGCACGCCGGAACCACCTACTCCACTCGCCGGAACCACCTTCCTGACACGCCAAAATCACCTGCCGGGTATGCCAGAACCAGTTGGTGGGCACTCCGGAATCATCTGCCGGACATGCCAGAACCAGCTCTCAGACACACCAGAACCACATGCCGGACACGCCGGAAGCACCTGCTGAGCATCCCTGAGCCACATTCTCGACTTGCAAGAAACATCTGCCAGACAGGCCAAAATCACCTGCCGGGGACGCCAGAACCACGTGGCGGACACTCCGGAATCACCTCTGGGGCATGCCGGAACCACCACTCAGACGTGCCAGAACATCGTGCCAGACACGCCAGAACCACCTGCCGGACAGACAGGAACCACCTGCCGGACACGCCGCAACCACCGGCTCGACTCCCCGGAACCACCGCCGGACATGCAAAATCACCTGCGGGCTAGGCCAGAACCACTTGGCGAACACTCCGGAATCTCCTGCCGGGCATGCCGGAACCACCTCTCAGACTTGCCAGAACCATGTTCCGGACACGCTGGTACCACATGCAGAGTATGCCGGAAACACTTTATCCACTCCCCAGAACCACCTGCTGGACACGCCAGAATCACCTGCCGGCTACGCCAGAACGACTCGGCAGACACTCCGGAATCACCTGCTGGGCTTGCTGGAACCACCTGCCGGTCACGCCAACATCACCTGCCAGCTACGCCAGAACCACTCGGCAGACACTCCGGAATCACCTGCCTGGCTGGCTGAAACCACCTGCCGGTCACGCCAACATCACCTGCCAGCTACGCCAGAACCACTTGGCGGACACCATGGAAACACCTGTCGGGCCGGCCGGAACCACCTCTCAGACGTCCCACAACCATGTACCTGAGATCCCGGAACCACACCCCGAACAGACCGAAACCACCTGCCAGGCCCGCCTGAACCACCTGCTGAGCACGCCGGAACCACCTACACGACTCACCGGAACCACCTACCTGACACGCCAAAATCACCTGCCGGGTATGCCACAACCACTTCGTGGACACTCCGGAATCATCTGCCGTACATGCCAGAACCAGCTCTCAGACACAGCAGCACCACGTGCCGGACACGCCGCAAGCACCTGCTGAGCATGCCTGAGCCACCTGCACGACTCGCAAGAAACACCTGCCGGACAAGCCAAATCACCTGCCAGGTACGCCAGAACAACTTGGAGGACACTCCGAAATCACCTGTGGCATGCCGGAACCACCTCTCAGACGTGCCAGAACCATGTTGCGGACACGCCGGTACCACCTGCCGAGTATGCCGGAACCACCTGATCCACTCCCAAGAACCACATGCTGGACATGCCGGAAACACCTGCCTGACAGGACAAAATCATATGCCGGCTACGCCAGAACCACTTGTCGGACACTCCAGAATCACCTGCAGGGCAGGCCAGCAGAACCTCTCAGAACTGCCGGAAGCACATGCCGGACAGCGCAGAACCATCTGCCGGACAGACCGGAAAGACACGAAACACTTGCCAGAACCACCCACTTGACTCACTGGTCCCACCTGCCGAACATGCAAAATCACCTGCCGGCTACGCCAGAACCACTTGGCAAACACTCCGGAATCACCTGCTGGGCATGCCGGAACCACTTCTCAGACATGCCAGAACCACATGTCAATGGCACTGGAAGCACCTGCCGGACACGCCAGCACCACATGCTTGACTCGCCAGAACCAAGAGCCGGACACGCCAAAATCACCTGCCGGCTACGCCAGAACCACTCGGCGGACTCTCCGGAATCACCTTTCGGGCATGCCAGAACCACCTCTCAGAGGTGCCAGAACCACATGCCGGAGTCTCCGGGATCACCGGCTGGGCATGCTGGAACCATCTCTCAAACGTGCCACAACCACGTGCCAGAGAGACCGCAAGCACCTGCCGATATCGCCGGAACAACCTGCTGGACATGCCGGAACCACCTGCGTGACAGGCCAAAATCATATGTTGGCTACGCCCAAACCACTTGGTGGACACTCCAGAATCACCTTGCGGGCATGCCAGAACCACGTCATGGACCGACTGCAAACATCTACCGAACCTGACTGAACCACCTGCCGAGCTTGCCGGAACCACCTGCCGGTCACGCCAACATCACCTGCCAGCTACGCTAGAACAACTTGGCGGACACTACGGAAACTCCTGTCAGGCCGACGGGAAACAACTCTCAGACGAGCCAGAACCATGTGCCTGAGATGCCGGAACTACACCTCGAACAGACCGAAACCGCCTGCCAGACCCGCCTGAACCACCTGCCGAGCACGCCCGAACCACCTGCTCGACTCGCCGGAACCGCCTACCTGACACTCCAAAATCAACTGCCGGCTATGCCAGAACCACTTGGCGAACACTCCGGAATCACCTGCCGGGCATGCCGGAACCACCTCTCAGACATGCCAGAACCACATGCCAATGACACCGCAAGGACCTGCCGAGCATGCCGGAACCACCGGCTGGACTCGCCAGAACCCCCTGCCGGACACGCCAAAATCACCTGCCGGGTACGCAGGAACCACTTGGCGGACACTCCAGGATCACCTGTCGGGCATGCCGGAACCACCTCTCAGACATGCCTGAACCACATGCCAATGACACCTGAAGGACCTGCCGAGCACTCCGCATCCACCTCCAGGACATAGTGGAACCACCGACCGGACACGCCGGGACCATCTGCTTGACTCGCCAGAACCACCGACCGGACATGCCAAAATCACCAGCCGGCTATGCCACAACCACTTGTCGGACACTCCGGATCACCTGCCAGGCATGCTGGAACCACCTCTCAGAGGTGCCACAACCACATGCCAGAGACGGCGGAAGCACCTGCCGAGAATGCCGGAAGATCCTGATCCACTCCACAGAACCACCAGCCGGACACGCCAAAATCACCTGCCGGCTATGCCAGAACCACTTGGAGGACACTCCAGAATCACCTGCCGGGCATGCCAGCACAACCTCTCAGAAGTGCCAGAAGCACGTGCCGGACAGGCCGGAACCATCTGCCTGACAGACCGGAACCACCTGCCAGACAGACCGGAACCACTGGAAACACTCGCAGGAACCACCTGCTTGACTCACAAGTCCCACCTGGCGGACACGCCAAAATCACCTTCCGGGTATACCAGAACCACTTGGTGAACACTCCGGAATCACCTGCCAGGCATGCCGGAACCACCTCTCAGACATGCCAGAACCACATGCCAATGACACCGGAAGGACATGCCGAGCACGCCGGTACCACCTGCTCGACTCGCCAGAACCACCTACCCGACACACCAAAATCACCTGCCGGGTATGCCAGAACCACTTGGTGGACACTTCGGAATCACCTGTCTCGCATGCCGGAACCACGTCTCAGACTTGCCAGAACCATGTTCCGGACACGCCGGTACCACCTGCCAAGTATGCCGGAACCACATGATCCACTCCCCAGAACCACATGCTGGACACGACAAAATCACCTGCCGGCTACCCCAGAACCAGTTGGTGAAAAGTTCGGAAGCATCTGCCGGGCTTGCTGGAACCACCTGCCGGTCAGGCCAACATCACCTTCCAGCTACCCCAGAACCACTTGGCGGACACTCCGGAAACTCCTGTCAGGCAGACCGGAAACAACTCTCAGACGAGCCAGAACCATGTGCCTGAGATGCCGGAACCACACCCCGAACAGACCGAAACCACCTGCCACACCCGCCTGAACCACCTGCCGAGCATGCCGGAACCACCTCCTCGACTCGCCGGAACCACCTACCTGACACGCCAAAATCACCTGCCGGGTATGCGAGAACCACTTGGTGGACACTCTGGAATCATCTGCCGGACATAACAGAACCAGCTCTCAGACACACCAGAAACACGTGCCGGACACGCTGGAAGCACCTGCTGCGCATGCCTGAGCCACCTGCTCGACTCTTAAGAAACACCTGCCGGACACGCCAAAATCACCTGCCAGGTACGCCAGAACCACTCGGCAGACACTCCGGAATCACCTGTCGGGCATGCTGGAACCACCTCTCAGAGGTGCCAGAACCACATCCCGGACACTCCGGAATCACCTGCCGCGCATGCCGTAACCACGTCTCAGACTTGCCAGAACCATGTTCCGGACATGCTGGTACGACCTGCCAAGTATGCTGGAACCACCTGATCCACACCCCAGAGCCACCTGCTGGACACACCAAAATCACCTGCCGGCTATGCCAGAACCACTCCGCAGACACTCCGGAAACACCTTCAGGACAGACCGGAACCACCTGCCGGACACGCCGGATCCACCGGCTCGACTCGCCGGAACCACTGCCTGACATGCAAAATCACCTGCCGGCTACGCCAGAACCACTTGGCGATCACTCCGGAATCACCTGCCGGGCATGCCGGAACCACCTCTCAGACATGCCAGAAGCACATGTCAATGGCACAGGAAGCACCTGGCGAGCATGCCGGAATCACCTGCTCGACTCACCAGAGCCACCTGCCGGACACACGAGAAACACCTGCTGGCTATGCCAGAACCATTCGGCAGACACTCCGGAACCACCTCCAGGACAGACCGGAACCACCTGCTGGACACGCCAGCACCACCAGCTTGACTCGCCAGAATCAAGAGCCGGACACGCCAAAATCACCTGCCGGCTACGCCAGAACCACTTGGCGGACACTCTGGAATCACTTGCCGGGCATGCAAGCACAACCTCTCAGAAGTGGCAGAAGCACGTGCCAGACAGGCCAGAACCATCTCCCGGACAGACCGGAACGCCCTGCCAGACAGACCAGAACCACTGGAAACACTCGCAGGAACCACCTGCTTGACTCACCGGTCCCACCTGCCGGACATGCCAAAATCACCTGCCGGCCACACCAGAAGCACTTGGCGGACAAGCTTACATCACGTCAAGGGAATGCCGACACAACCTCTCAGACGTGCCAGAACCTCGTGCCGTAAACCCCAGAACCACCTGCCGGACAGACCGGAACCACCTGCCGGAAACGCCGGAACCACCGGCTCGACTCGCCGGAACAACCGAGGGACATGCAAAATCACCTGCCGGCTACACCAGAACCATATGGCGAACACTCCGGAGTCACCTGCCGGGCATGCCGGAACCACCTGCTCGACTCGCCACAGCCACCTGCCTGACACGCCAAAATCACCTGCCGGCTATGCCACAACCAGTTGGTGAACACTTCGGAATCACCTGCCGGGCATGCTGGAACCACCTGCCGGTCACGCCAACATCACCTGCCAGCTACGCCAGAACCACTTGGCAGACACTCCGGAATCACCAGAGCCACCTGCAGGACACGTCAAAATCACCTGCCGACTACCACACAACCAGTTGGTGAACACTTCGGAATCACCTCCCGGGCTTGCTGGAACACCCTGCCGGTCACGCCAACATCACGTGCCAGCTACGCCAGAACCACTTGGCGGAAAGTCCGGTATCACCTGCCAGGCATGCTGGAACCACCTCTCAGAGGTGGCACAACCACATGCCGGACACGGCGGAAGCACCTGCCGAGAATGCCTGAAGTTCCTGATGCAATCCACAGAACCACCTGCCGGACACGCCAAAATCACCTGCCGGCTACGCCAGAACCACTCGGCAAACACTCCGGAACCACCTGCCGGGCATGCCAGAACCACCACTCAGAGGTGCCAGAACCACATGCCGGACACCCCGGAATCACCTGCCGGGCATGCCGTAACCATCTCTCAGACGTGCCACAACCACGTGCCGGAGAGACCGGAAGCACCAGCCGAGCTCGCCGGAACCACCTGCAGGACATGCTGGAACCACCTGCCTCACAGGCCAAAATCATATGCCGGCTACTCCAAAACCACTTGGTGGACACTCCAGAATCTCCTGCCGGGCATGCCGGAACCATCTCTCCGACGTGCCAGAACCATGTGCCGGACACGCCGGAACCACATGCCGAGTATGCCCGAACCACCTGCTCTACTTCCCAGCACCACCTGCTAGACACGCCAAAATCACCCGCCGGCTACGCCAGAACCACTGGGCAGACACTCCGGAACCACCTCCAGGACAGACCGAAACAACCTGCCGGACACGCCGGGACCACCTGCTTGACTTGCCAGAACCACCTGCCGGACACGCCAGAATCACCAGCCGGCTATACCACAACCACTTGTCGGACACTCCGGAATCAACTGCCGGGCATGCTGGAACCACCTCTCAGAGGTGCCACAACCACATGCCGGAGACGGCGGAAGCACCTGCCAAGAATGCCGGAAGTTCCTGATCCACTCCCCAGAACCACCTGCCGGACACGCTAAAATCACCTGCCGGCTACGCCAGAACCACTTGGCGGACACTCCAGAATCACCTTGCGGGCATGCCGGAACCACGTCATGGACAGATGGCAAACACCTGCCGGACCTGTCGGAACCACCTGCCGGGCACACCGGAACGACCTGTTCGACTCACCAGAGCCACCTGCCGGACACACCAGAAACACCTGCGGGGTACGCCAGAACCACATGCCGGACACTCCGGAATCACCTGCCGGGCATGCCGGAACCATCTCTCAGACGTGCCACAACCACGTGCCGGAGAGACCGGAAGCACCTGACGAGCTCGCCGGAACCACCTTGTGGACATGCCGGAACCACCTGCCTCACAGGCCAAAATCATATGCTGGCTACGCCAAAACCACTTGGTGGACACTCCAGAATCACCTGCCGGGCATGCCGGAACCACCTCTCAGACTTGCCAGAACCATGTTCAGGACACGCCGGTACCACCTGCCGAGTATGCCGGAACCACCTGATCCACTCCCCAGAACCACCTTCTGGACATGCCAGAACCACCTGCCGGGCATGACGGAACCACTTCTCAGAGGTGCCAGAAGCACATGTCGGACACTCCGGAACCACCTGCCGGGCATGCCGGAACCATCTCTCAGACGTGCCAGAACCACGTTCCGGACACGCCGGTACCACCTGCCTAGCTCGCCAGAACCACCTGCTGGGCACGCCATAATGACCTGCCGGCTGCGCCAGAACCACTCGGCGGACACTCCGGAAACACCTGTCGGGCCAGCCGGAACCACCTATCAGACGTGCCAGAACCATGTGCCTGAGATGCCGGAACCACACCCCGAACAGACCGAAACCAACTGCCAGACCCTCCTGAACACCCTGGCTAGCATGCCTGATCCACCTGCTCAACGAGCCAGAACCACCAGCCTGAAACGCCAAAATCACCTGCCGGGTATACCAGAACCACTTAGTGGACACTCCGGAATCATCTGCCGGACATGCCAGAATCAGCTGTCAGACACACCAGAACCACGTGCCAGTGACTCCGGAAGGACCAGCTGAGCATGCCTGAGCCACCTGCTCGACTCGCAAGAAACACCGGTCGGACATGGCAAAATCACCTGCTGGGTACTCCAGAAACACTTGGCGGACACTCCGGAATCACGTGTCGGGCATGCCGGAACCACCTCTCAGACGTGCCAGAACCATGTGCCTGAGATGCCGGAACCACACCCGAAAAGCCCGAAACCACCTGCCAGAGCCGCCTGAACTCCCTGGCGAGCACGCCTGATCCACCCACTCAACTAGCCGGAACCACCTTACTGACACGCCAAAATCCCCTGCCGGCTACGCCAGAACCACTTGGCAGGCACTCCGGAGCCACCTCCAGGACAGACCGGAACCACCTGCCGGACACGCCGGGCCCACCTGCTTGACTCGCCAGAACCACCAGCCGGACACAGCAGAATCACCAGCCAGCTATGCCACAACCACTTGTCGGACACTCCGGAATCACCTGCCGGGCATGCTGGAACCACCTCTCAGAGGTGCCGCAACCACATGCCGGAGACGGTGGAAGCACCTGCCGAGAATGCCGGAAGTTCCTGATCCACTCCCCAGAACCACCTGCCGGACACGCCAAAATCATCTGCCGGCTACGCCAGAACCACTTGGCGGACACTCCAGAATCACCTTGCGGGCATGCCGGAACCACGTCATGGACAGACGGCAAACACCTGCCGGACCTGCCGGAACCACCAGCCGAGCACACCGGAACGACCTGTTCGACTCACCAGAGCCACCTGCCGGACACACCAGAAACACCTGCGGGGTACGCCAGAACCACTAGGAGGACTCTCCGGGATCACCTGCCGGGCATTCAGGAACCATTTCTCAGACGTGCCAGTACCACATGCCGGACACTCCGGAATCACCTGCCGGGCATGCCGGAACCATCTTTCAGACTTGCCACAACCACGTGCCGGAGAGACCGGAGGCACCTGCCGAGCGCGCCGGAACCACCTGCTGGACATGCTGGAACCACCTGCCTCACAGGCCAAAATCATATGCCGGCTACACCAAAACCACTGGGTGGACACTCCAGAATCACCTTGCGGGCATGCCGGAACCACGTCATGGACAGAAGCAAAGACATGCCGGACCTACCGGAACCACCTGCCGAGCACACCGGAATGACCTGCTCGACTCACCAGAGCCACCTGCCGGACACACCAGAAACACCTGCGGGGTACGCCAGAACCACTAGGAGGACTCTCCGGGATCACCTGCCGGGCATTCAGGAACCATTTCTCAGACGTGCCAGTACCACATGCCGGACACTCCGGAATCACCTGCCGGGCATGCCGGAACCATCTTTCAGACTTGCCACAACCACGTGCCGGAGAGACCGGAGGCACCTGCCGAGCGCGCCGGAACCACCTGCTGGACATGCTGGAACCACCTGCCTCACAGGCCAAAATCATATGCCGGCTACACCAAAACCACTGGGTGGACACTCCAGAATCACCTTGCGGGCATGCCGGAACCACGTCATGGACAGAAGCAAAGACATGCCGGACCTACCGGAACCACCTGCCGAGCACACCGGAACGACCTGCTCGACTCACCAGAGCCACCTGCCGGACACACCAGAAACACCTGCGGGGTACGCCAGAACCACTTGGAGGACTCTCCGGGATCACCTGCCGGGCATGCCGGAACCACATCTCAGATGTGCCAGAACCATGTGCCGGACACGCCGGAAGCACCTGCCGAGTATGCCGGAACCACCTGCTACACTCCCCAGAACCACATGAGGGACACGCCAAAATCACCTGCCGGCTACGCCAGAACCACTCGGCAGACAATCTGGAACCACCTCCAGGACAGACCGGAACCACCTGCCGCACACTCCCTGCCCACCTGCCTGACTTGCCAGAAGCACCTGCCGGACACGCCAGAATCACCAGCCGGCTACGCCACAACCACTTGTCAGACACTGCGGAATCACCTGCCGGGCATGCTGGAACCACCTCTCAGAGGTGCCACAACCACATGCCGGAGACGGCGGAAGCACCTGCCGAGAATGCCGGAAGTTCCTGATCCACTCCCCATAACCACCTTCGGACACGCCAAAATCTCCTGCTGGCTACGCCAGAACCACTTGGCGGACACTCGAGAATCACCTGCCGGGCATGCCAGCACAACCTCTCAGAAGTGCCAGAAGCACCTGCCGGACAGGACAGAACCATCTCCCAGACAGACCGGAAACACAGGAAACACTCGCCGGAACCACCTGCTTGACTCACCGGTCCCACCTGCCGGAGACGCCAAAATCACCTGCCCGCTACACCAGAACCACTTGGCGGACAAGCCGGAATCACGTGAAGTGCATGCCGACACAACCTCTCAGACGTGCAAGAACCTCGTGCCGGACACCCCAGAATCACCTGCTGGACAGACCGCAACCACCTGCCGGACACGCCGGAACCACCGGCTCGACTCGCCGGAACCATTGCCGGACATGCAAAATCACCTGCCAGCTACGCCAGAACCACTTGGCGAACACTCCGGAATCACCTGCCGGGCATGGCGGAGCCACCTCTCAGACATGCCAGAACCACATGCCAATGACACCGGAAGCACGTGCCGAGCACGCCAGAACCACCTGCTCGACTCGCCAAAACCACCTGCTGGACACGCCAAAATCAAATGCCGGCTACGCCACAACCATTTGGTGAACACTTCGGAATCACCTGCCGGGCTGGCTGGAACCACCTGCCCGTCACGCCAACATCACCTGCCAGCTATGCCAGAACCACTTGGCAGACACCATGGAAACACCTGTCGGGCCGGCCGGAAACAGCTCTCTGACGTGCCAGAACCATGTGCCTGAGATGCCGGAACCACACCCCGACCAGACCGAAACCACCTGCCAGACCCGCCTGAACCACCTGCCCAGAACGCCGGAACCACCTACTCGACTCGCCGGAACCACCTTCCTGACACGCCAAAATCACCTGCCGGGTATGGCAGAACCAGTTAGTGGACACTCCTGAATCATCTGCCGGACATGCCAGAAACAGCTCTCAGACACACCAGAACCACGTGCCGGACACGCCGGAAGCACCTGCTGAGCATGCCTGAGCCACATGCTCGACTTGCAAGAAACATCTGCCAGACAGCCCAAAATCTCCTGCCAGGTACGTCAGAACCACGTGGCGGACACTCGGGAATCACCTGTCGGGCATGCCGCTACCACCTCTCAGACGTGCCAGAACCTCGTGCCGGACACGCCAGAACCACCTGCCGAACAGACCGGAACCACCGGCCGGACACGCCGGAACCACCGTGTCCTCTCGCCGGAACCACCGCCGGACATGCAAAATCACCCGCCGGCTACGCCAGAACCACTTGGCGAACACGCCGGAATCACCTACAGGGCATGCCGGAACCACCTCTCAGACTTGCCAGAACCATGTTCCGGACACGCCGGTACCACCTGCCGAGTATGCCGGAACCACCTGATCCACTCCCCAGAACCACCTGCTGGACACGCCAGAATCACCTGCCGGCTACGCCAGAACCACTCGGCGGACACTCCAGAACCACATGACGGGCATGCCGGAACCACCACTCAGTGGTGCCAGAACCACATGCCGGACACTCCGGAATCACCTGCCAGGCATTCCTAACCATCTCTCAGACGTGCCAGAACCATGTTCCGGACACGCCGGTACCACCTGCTGAGCTCGCCGGAACCACCTTCTGGACATGCCAAAATCAACTCCCGGCTACGCCAGAACCACTCGGCAGACACTCCGGAATCACCTGCTGGGCTTGCTGGAACCCCCTGCCGGTCACGCCAACATCACCTGCCAGCTACGCCAGAACCACTTGGGGGACACTCCGGAAACACCTGTCGGGCCGGCCGGAACCACCTCTCAGACGTGCCAGAACCATGTGCCTGAGATGCCGGAACCACACCCCGACCAGACCGAAACCACCTGCCAGACCCGCCTGGACCACCTGCCAAGCACGCCTGATCCACCTGCTCAACTAGCCGGGACCACCTTTCTGACACGCCAAAATCACCTGCCAGGTATACCAGAACCACTTGGTGGACACTCCGGAATAATCTGCCGGACATGCCAGAACCAGCTCTCAGACACACCAGAACCACGTGCCAGAGACGCCGGAAGCACCAGCTGAGCATGCCTGAGCCACCTGCTCGACTCGCAAGAAACACCTGTCGGACATGCCAAAATCACCTGCCGGGTACGCCAGAACCACGTGGCGGACACTCCGGAATCACCTCTGGGGCATGCCGGAACCACCTTCATATTGCCACAACCATGTTCTGGACACGCCGGTACCACCTGCTGAGTATGTCGGAACCAGCTGATCCACACCCCAGAACCACCTACTGGACACGCCAAAATCAACTGCCGGCTACGCCAGAACCACTCGGCAAACACTCCGGAATCACCTGCCGGGCATTCCGGAACCACCTCTCAGAGGTGCCAGAACCACATGCCGGACACTCCGGAATCACCTGCCGGGCATGACGGAACCACCTGTCAGAGGTGCCAGAACCACATGCCGGACACTCCGGAATCACCTCTTGGGCTTGCCGGAACCACCTCTCAGACGTGCCAGAACATCGTGCCAGACACGCCAGAACCACGTGCCGGACAGACCGGAACCACCTGCCGGACACGCCGCAACCACCGGCTCGACTCGCCGGAACCACCGCCGGACATGCAAAATCATCTGCCGGCTACTCCAGAACCACTTGGCGAACACTCTGGAATCACCTGCCGGGCATGCCGGAACCACCTCAAAGAGGTGCCAGAACCACATGCCGGACACTCCGGAATCACCTGCCGGGCATGCCGGAACCACCTCTCAGACGTGCCACAACCACGTGCCGGAGAGACCTGAAGCACCTGCCCAGCACGCCGGAACCACATACTCGACGCGCCGGAACCACCTTCCTGACACGCCAAAATCACCTGCCGGGTATGCCAGAACCAGTTGGTGGACACTCCTGAATCATCTGCCGGACATGTCAGAACCAGCTCTCAGACATCCCAGAACCACGTGCCGGACACGCCGGAAGCACCTGCTGAGCATGCCTGAGCCACATGCTCGACTTGCAAGAAACAGCTGCCAGACAGGCCAAAATCACCTGCCGGGTACGCCAGAACCACGTGGCGGACTCTCCGGTATCACCTCTGGGGCATCCCGGAACCACCTCTCAGACGTGCCAGAACATCGTGCCAGACACGCCAGAACCACCTGCCGGGCAGACCGGAACCACCTGCCGCACACGCCCTGACCACCTGATTGACTCGCCAGAACCACCTGCCGGACACGCCAAAATCACCTGATGGCTACGCCAGAACCACTTGGCGGACACTCCAGAATCACCTGCCGGGCATGCCAGCACAACCTCTCAGAAGTGCCAGAAGCACCGGCCGGACCGGCCGGAACCATCTCCCGGACAGACCGGAAACACAGCAAACACTCACCGGAACCACCTGCTTGACTCACCGGTCCCACCTGCCGGAGACGCCAAAATCACCTGCCCGCTACACCAGAACCACTTGGCGGACAAGCCGGAATCACGTGAAGTTCATGCCGACACAACATCTCAGACGTGCCAGAACCTCGTGCCGGACACCCCAGAACCACCTGCTGGACAGACCGCAACCACCTGCCGTACACGCCTCAACCACAAGCTCGACTCGCTGGAACCATTGCCTGACATGCAAAATCACCTGCCGGCTACGCCAGAACCACTTGGCGAACACTCCGGAATCACCTGCCGGGCATGGCGGAACCACCTCTCAGACATGCCGGAACCACATGCCAATGACACCGGAAACACCTGCCGACCACGCCAGAACCACCTGCTCGACTCGCCAAAACCACCTGCTGGACACGCCAAAATCACCTGCCGGCTACGCCACAACCATTTGGTGAACACTTCGGAATCACCTGCCGGGCTGGCTGGAACCACCTGCCCGTCACGCCAACATCACCTGCCAGCTATGCCAGAACCACTTGGCGGACACCATGGAAACACCTGTAGGGCCGGCCGGAACCACCTCTCACACGTGCCAGAACCATGTGCCTGAGATGCCGGAACCACACCCCGAACAGACCGAAACCACCTGCCTGACCCTCCTGAACCACCTGCCGAGCACGCCAGAACCACCTACACGACTCACTGGAACCACCTACCTGACACGCCAAAATCACCTGCTGGGTATGCCACAACCACTTGGTGGACACTCCGGAATCATCTGCCGGACATGCCAGAACCAGCTCTCAGACACACCACAACCACGTGCCGGACATGGCGGAAGCACCTGCTGAGCATGCCTCAGCCACATGCTCGACTTGCAAGAAACACCTGCCAGACATGCCAAAATCACCTGCCGGGTACGCCAGAAACACTTGGTGGACACTCCGGAATCACCTACCGCGCATGCCGGAACCACCTCTCAGACATGCCGAAAGCACGTGCCGGACACGACGGAAACACCTACTGCACAGACCGGAACCACCTGCGTGATATGCCGGAACCACATGCCGAGCACGCCGGAGCAAGCTGCTCGACTCGCAGGAACCACCTGCCAGAAACGCCAAAATCACCTGCCAGGTACGTCGGAACCACGTGGCGGACACTCCAGAATCACCTGTCGGGCATGCCGGAACCACCTTTCAGACGTGCCAGAACCTCGTGCCGGACACGCCAGAACCACCTGTCGAACAGACCGGAACCACCTGCCGGACACGCCGGAACCACCGGGTCGACTCGCCGGAACCACCGCCGGACATGCAAAATCACCCGCCGGCTACGCCGGAACCACTTGGCGAACATCCGGAATCACCAGCCGGGCACGTCGGAACCACCTCTCAGACTTGCCAGAACCATGTTCCGGACACGCCGGTACCACCTGCCGAGTATGCCGGAAGCACCTGATCCACTCCCCAGAACCACCTGCTGGACACGCCAGAATCACCTGCCGGCTACGCCAGAACCACTCGGCAGAAACTCCGGAACCACGTGCCGGGCATGCCGGAACCATCTCTCAGACGTGCCAGAACCATGTTCCGGACACGCCGGTACCACCTGCTGAGCTCGCCGGAGCCACCTGCTGGACATGCCGGAACCACCTGCCTCACAGGCCAAAATCATATGCCGGCTACGCCAAAACCACCTGGTGGACACACCAGAATCCCCAGCCGGGCATGCCGGAACCATCTCTCAGAAGTGCCAGAACCATGTGCCGGACACGCCGGAACCACATGACGAGTACGCGGGAACCACCTGCTCTACTTCCCAGCACCACCTGCTGGACAAGCCAAAATCACCCGCCGGCTACGCCAGAACCACTCGGCAGGCACTCCGGAACCACCTCCAGGACAGACCGGAACAACCAGCTGGACACGCCGGGACCTCCTGCTTGACATGCCAGAACCACCTGCCGGACACACGAGAATCACCAGCCGGCTATACCACAACCACTTGGCGGACACTCCGGAATCACCTGCCGGGCATGCTGGAACCACCTCTCAGAGGTGCCACAACCACATGCCGGAGACGGCGGAAGCACCTGCCAAGAATGCCGAAAGTTCCTGATCCACACCCCAGAACCACCAGCCGTACACGCTAAAATCACCTGCCGGCTACGCCAGAACCACTTGGCGGACAGTCCAGAATCACCTTGCGGGCATGCCGGAACCATGTCATGGACAGACGGCAAACACCTGCTGGACCTGCCGGAACCACCTGCCGGGCATGCCAGAACCACCACTCAGAGGTGCCAGAACCACATGCCGGACACTCCGGAATCACCTGCCGGGCATGCCGGAACCATCTCTCAGACGTGCCAGAACCATGTTCCGGACACGCCGGTACCACCTGCTGAGCTCGCCAGAACCACCTGCTGGACATGCCAAAATCAACTGCCGGCTATGCCAGAACCACTTGGCGGACACTCCAGAATCACCTGCCGGGCATGCCAGCACAACCTCTCAGAAGTGCCAGAAGCACGTGCCGGACAGGCTGGAACCATCTCTCTGACAGACCGGAACCACAGGAAACACTCGCCGGAACCACCTGCTTGACTCACTCGTCCCACCTGCCGGACACACCAAATCACCTGCTGGCTATGCCAGAACCACTCGTCAGACACTCTGCAACCACCTCTAGGACAGACCGGAACCACATGCTGGACACACCGGAACCACTCTCTTGACTCTCCGGAACCAACGCCGGACATGCAAAATCACCTGCCGGTCACGCCAACATCATCTGCCAGCTATGCCAGAACCACTTGGTGGACACCATGGAAACACCTGTCGGGCCGGCCGGAACCACCTCTCAGACGTGCCAGAACCATGTGCCTGAGATGCCAGAACCACACCCCGAACACACCGAAACCACCTGCCAGACCCACCTGAACCACCTGCCGAGCACGCCGGAACCACCTACTCGACTCGCCGGAACCACCTACCTGACACGCCAAAATCACCTGCCGGGTATGCCAGAACCACGTGGTGGACACTCCGGAATAATCTGCTGGACATGCCAGAACCAGCTCTCAGACACACCAGAACCATGTGCCGGACATGCCGGAAGCACCTGCTGAGCATGCCTGAGACACATGCTCGACTTGCAAGAAACACCTGCAAGACACGCCAAAATCACCTGCCAGGTACGTCGGAACAACTTGGCGGACACTCCAGAATCACCTGTCGGGCATGCCGGAACCACCTTTCAGACGTGCCAGAACCTCGTGCCGGACACGCCAGAACCACCTGTCGAACAGACCGGAACCACCTGCCGGACATGCCGGAACCACCGGGTCGACTCGCCGGAACCACAGCCGGACATGCAAAATCACCCGCCGGCTACGCCGGAACCACTTGGCGGACACTCCGGAATCACCTGCCGGGCATGTCGGAACCACCTCTCAGACCTGCCAGAAACATGTTCCGGACACACCGGTACCACCTGCCGAGTATGCCGGAACCACCTGATCCACTCCCCAGAACCACCTGCTGGACACGCCAGAATCACCTGCTGGCTATGCCAGAACCACTCGGCAGACACTCCGGAACCACGTGCCGGGCATGCCGGAACCATCTCTCAGACGTGCCAGAGCCATCTTCCGGACACGCCGGTACCACCTGCTGAGCTCGCCGGAACCACCTGCTGGACATGCCAAAATCAACTGCCGGCTACGCCAGAACCACTCGGCAGACTCTCCGGAATCACCTGCCGGGCTTGCTGGAACCACCTGCCGGTCACGCCAACATCACCTGCCAGCTACGCCAGAACCACTTGGGGGACACTCCGGAAACACCTGTCGGGCCGGCCGGAGCCACCTCTCAGACATGTCTGAACCACATGCCAATGACACCGGAACCACCTGCCGAGCACGCCGGAACCACCTACTCGACTCGCAGGAACCACCTAACTGACACTCAAAAATCACCTGCCGGGTATGCCAGAACCACTTGGTGGACACTCCGGAATCATCTGCTCGACATGCCAGAACCAGCTCTCAGACACACCAGAACCACGTGGCGGACACTCCGGAATCACCTCTGGGGCATGCAGGAACCACCTGTCAGACGTGCCAGAACATCGTGCCAGACACGCCAGAACCACCTGCCGGACAGACCGGAACCACCTGCTGGACACGCCGCAACCACCGGCTCCACTCGCCGGAACCACTGCAGGACATGCAAAATCATCTGCCGGCTACGCCAGAACCACTTGGCGAACACTCCGTAATCACCTGCCGGGCATGCCCGAACCACCTCTCAGACTTGCCAGAATCATGTTCCGGACACGCCGGTACCACATGCCGAGTATGCCGGAAACACCTGATCCACTCCCCAGAACCACCTGCTGGACACGCCAGAATCACCTGCCGGCTACGCCAGAACCACTCGGCAGACACTCCGGAATCACATGCCAGGCATTCCGGAACCACCTCTCAGAGGTGCCAGAACCACATGCCGGACACTCCGGAATCACCTGCCGGGCATGCCGGAACCACCTATCAAAGGTGCCAGAACCACATGCCGGAGACTCCGGAATCACCTGCCGGGCATGCCGGAACCATCTCTCAGACGTGCCACAACCACGTGCCGGAGAGACCGGAAGCACCTGCCGAGCTCGCCAGAACCACCTGAGGACATGCCGGAACCACCTGCCTCACAGGCCAAAATCATATGCCGGCTACCCCAAACCACTTTTTGGACACTCCAGAATCACCTTGCGGGCATGCCGGAACCACGTCATGGAACGACGGCAAACACCTGCCGGACCTGCCGGAACCACCTGCCGAGTACACCGTAACGACCTGCTCGA
This sequence comes from Equus przewalskii, assembly GCF_037783145.1. NCBI lineage: Eukaryota > Metazoa > Chordata > Mammalia > Perissodactyla > Equidae > Equus > Equus przewalskii. The sequence continues at coordinate 18,167 of NW_027228636.1, read as the reverse complement.
CTCACCAGAGCCACCTGCCGGACACACCAGAAACACCTGCGGGGTACGCCAGAACGACTTGGAGGACTCTCCGGGATCACCTGCCGGGCATGCCGGAAACACCTCTCAGATGTGCCAGAACCATGTGCCGGACACGGCGGAAGCACCTGCCGAGTATGCCGGAACCACCTGCTCCACTCCCAGAACCACCTGCTGGACATGCCAAAATCACCTGCCGGCTACGCCAGAACCACTCGGCAGACACTCCGGAACCACCTCCAGGGCAGACCGGAACCACCTGCCGCACACGCCCTGACCACCTGCTTGACTCGCCAGAACCACCTGCCGGACACGCCAGAATCACCAGCCAGCTACGCCACAACCACTTGTCAGACACTGCGGAATCACCTGCTGGGCATGCTGGAACCACCTCTCAGAGGTGCCACAAACACATGCCGGAGATGGCGGAAGCACAAGCCGAGAATGCCGGAAGTTCCTGATCCACTCCCCAGAACCACCTGCCGGACACGCTAAAATCACCTGCCGGCTACGCCAGAACCACTTGGCGGACACTCCAGAGTCACGTGGCGGGCATGACGGAATCACGTCATGGACAGACGGCAAACACCTGCCGGACCTGCCGGAACCACCTATCGAGCACAATGGAACAACCTGATCGACTCACCAGAGCCACCTGCCGGACACACCAGAAACACCTGTAGGGTACGCCAGAACCACTAGGAGGACTCTCGGGGATCACCTGCTGGGCATGCCGGAATCATTTCTCAGACGTGCCACAACCACATGCTGGACACTCCCGAATCACCTGCCGGGCATGCCGGACCCGTCCCTCAGACGTGCCACAACCACGTGCCGGAGAGCCCGGAAGCACCTGCCGATCTCGCCGGAACCACCTGCTGGACATGCCGGAACCACCTGCCGAGTACACCGGAACGACCTGCTCGACTCACCAGAGCCACCTGCCGGACACACCAGAAACACCTGCGGGGTACGCCAGAACCACTTGGAGGACTCTCCGGGATCACCTGCCGGGCATGCCGGAACCTTCTCTCAGACGTGCCACAACCACGTGCCGGAGAGACCGGAAGCACCTGCCGAGCTCTCCGGAACCACCTGCTGGACATGCCGGAACCACCTGCCTCACAGGCCAAAATCATATGCCGGCTACGCCAAAACCACTGGGTGGACACTCCAGAATCACCTTGCGGGCATGCCGGAACCACGTCATGGACAGACGGCAAACACCTGCCGGACCTGCCGGAACCACCTGCCGAGCACGCCGGATCCACCTGCTCGACTCACCAGAGCCACCTGCCGGACGCACCAGAAACACCTGCGGGGTACGCCAGAACCACTTGGAGGACTCTCCGGGATCACCTGCCGGGCATGCCGGAACCACCTCTCAGACGTGCCGGAACCATGTGCCGGACACGCCGGAACCACCTGCCGAGTATGCCGGAACCACCTGCTCCACTCCCCAGAACCACCTGCTGGACACGCCAAAATCACCTGCCGGGTACGCCACAACCACGTGGCGGACACTCCGGAATCACCTGTCGGGCATGCCGGAACCACCTCTCAAACGTGCCAGAACCTCGTGCCGGACACGCCAGAACCACCTGCCGGACACGCCAGAACCACCAGCTCGACTCGCCGGAACCACCCCCGGACATGCAAAATCACCTGCCGGCTGCGCCAGAACCACTTGGCGAACACTCCCGAATCAGCTGCCGGGCATGCCGGAACCACCTATCAGGCTTGCCAGAACCATGTTCCGGACACGCCGGTACCACCTGCCGAGTATGCCGGAACCACCTGATCCACTCCCCAGAACCACCTGCTGGACACGCCAGAATCACCTGCCGTCTACGCCAGAACCACTCGGCAGACACTACGGAACCACCTGCTGGGCATGCCGGAACCACCTCTCAGAGGTGCCAGAACCACATGCCGGACACCCCAGAACCACCTGCTGGACAGACCACAACCACCTGCTGGACACGCCAGAATCACCTGCCGTCTACGCCAGAACCACTCGGCAGACACCCCGGAACCACCTGCCGGGCATGCCGGAACCACCTCTCAGAGGTGCCAGAACCACATGCCGGACAGTCCGGAATCACCTGCCGGGCATGCCGGAACCATCTCTCAGACGTGCCAGAACCATGTTCCGGACACGCCGCTACCACCTGCCGAGCTCGCCGGAACCACCTGCTGGACACGCCAAAATCACCTGCCGGCTACCCCAGAACCACTTGGCGGACACTCCCGTATCACCTGCCGGGCTTGCTGGAACCACCTGCCGGTCACGCCAACATCGCCTGCCAGCTACGCCAGAACCACTTGGCAGACACTGCGGAAACACCTTTCGGGCTTTCCGCAACCACCTCTCAGACGTGCCAGAACCATGTGCCTGAGATGCCGGAACCACACCCCGAACAGACCGAAACCACCTGCCAGTCCAGCCTGAACCCCCTGGCGAGCACGCCTGATCCACCTGTTCAACTAGCCGGAACCACCTTCCTGACACGCCAAAATCACCTGCCAGGTATACCAGAACCACTTGGTGGACACTCTGGAATCATCTTGCGGACATGCCAGAACCAGCTCTCCGACACACCAGAACCACGTGCCAGAGACGCCGGAAGCACCAGCTGAGCATGCCTGAGCCACCTGCACGACTCGCAAGAAACACCTGTCGGACCGGCCAAAATCACCTGCCGGGTACGCCAGAAACACTTGGCGGACACTCCGGAATCACCTGTCGGGCATGCCTGAACCACCTCTCAGACTTGCCAGAACCATGTTCTGGACACGCCGGTACCACCTGCCGAGTATGCCGGAACCAGCTGATCCACTCCCCAGAACCACCTACTGGACACGCCAAAATCAACTGCCGGCTATGCCAGAACCACACGGCAGACACTCCGGAATCCCATGCCAGGCATTCCGGAACCACCTCTCAGAGGTGCCAGAACCACATGCCGGACACTCCGGAATCACCTGCCGGGCATGCCGGAATCACCTATCAAAGGTGCCAGAACCACATGCCGGAGACTCTGGAATCACCTGCCGGGCATGCCGGAACCTTCTCTCAGACGTGCCACAACCACGTGCCGGAGAGACCGGAAGCACCTGCCGAGCTCTCCGGAACCACCTGCTGGACATGCCGGAACCACCTGCCTCACAGGCCAAAATCATATGCCGGCTACGCCAAAACCACTGGGTGGACACTCCAGAATCACCTTGCGGGCATGCCGGAACCACGTCATGGACAGACGGCAAACACCTGCCGGACCTGCCGGAACCACCAGCCGAGCACGCCGGAACCACCTGCCCGACTCACCAGAGCCACCTGCCGGACACACCAGAAACACTTGCAGGGTACGCCAGAACAACTTGGAGGACTCTCCGGGATCACCTGCCGGGCATGCCGGAACCACCTCTCAGACGTGCCAGAACCATGTGCCGGACACGCCGGAACCACCTCCGAGTATGCCGGAACCACCTGCTCCACTCCCCAGAACCACCTGCTGGACACGCCAAAATCACCTGCCGGCTTCGCCAGAACCACTCGGCAGACACTCCGGAACCACCTCCAGGACAGACCGGAACCAGCTGCCGGACACGCCGGGACCACCTGCTTGACTCGCCAGAACCACCTGCCGGACACGCCAGAATCACCAGCCGGCTACGCCACAACCACTTGTCGGACACTCCGGAATCAGCTGCCGGGCATGCTGGAACCACCTCTCAGAGGTGCCACAACCACATGCCGGAGACGGCGGAAGCACCTGCCGAGAATGCCGGAAGTTCCTGATCCACTCCCCAGAACCACCTGCCGGACACGCCAAAATCACCTGCCGGCTACGCCAGAACCACTCGGCGGACACTCCAGAATCACCTGCCGGGCATGCCAGCACAACCTCTCAGAAGTGCCAGAAGCACGTGCCGGACAGGCCGGAACCATCTCCCGGACAGACCGGAAACACAGGAAACACTCGCCGGAACCACCTGCTTGACTCACCGGTCCCACCTGCGGACACGCCAAAATCACCTGCCCGCTACACCAGAACCACTTGGTGGACAAGCCGGAATCACGTGAAGGGCATGCTGACACAACCTCACAGACGTGCCAGAGCCTCTTGCCGGACACCCCAGAACCACCTTCTGGACAGACCGGAACCACCTGCCGGACACGCCAGAACCACCGGCTCGACTCGCCGGAACCATTGCCGGACATGCAAAATCACCTGCCGGCTACGCCAGAACCACTTGGCGAACACTCCGGAATCACCTGCCGGGCATGGCGGAACCACCTCTCAGACATGCCGGAACCACATGCCAATGACACCGGAAGCACCTGCCGAGCACGCCAGAACCACCTGCTCGACTCGCCAAAACCACCTGCTGGACACGCCAAAATCACCTGCCGGCTACGCCACAACCATTTGGTGAACACTTCGGAATCACCTGCCGGGCTGGCTGGAACCACCTGCCCGTCACGCCAACATCACCTGCCAGCTATGCCAGAAACACTTGGCGGACACCATGGAAACACCTGTCGGGCCGGCCGGAACCACCTCTCAGACGTGCCAGAACCATGTGCCTTAGATGCCGGAACCACACCCCGAACACACCGAAACCACCAGCCAGACCCGCCTGAACCACCTGCCGAGCACGCCGGAACCACCTACTCGACTCGCCGGAACCACCTACCTGACACGCCAAAATCACCTGCCGGGTATGCCAGAACCACTTGGTGGACACTCCGGAATCATCTGCCGGACATGCCAGAACCAGCTCTCAGATACACCAGAACAACGTGCCGGACACGCCGGAAGCACGTGCTGAGCATGCCTGAGCCACATGCTCGACTTGCAAGAAACACCTGCCAGACACGGCAAAATCACCTGCCGGGTACGCCAGAACCACGTGGCGGACACTCCGGAATCACATGTCGGGCATGCCGGAACCACCTCTCAGACTTGCCAGAACAATGTTCCGGACACGCTGGTACCACATGCCGAGTATGCCGGAAACACCTGATCCACTCCCCAGAACCACCTGCTGGACACGCCCAAATCACCTGCTGGCTACGCCAGAACCACTCGGCAGACACTCCGGAACCACCTCCAGGACAGACCGGAACCACCTGCCGGACACGCCCTGACCACCTGCTTGACTCGCCAGAACCACATGCCGGAAATGCCAGAATCACCAGCCGGCTACGCCAGAACCACTTGTCAGACACTGTGGAATCACCTGCCAGGCATGCCGGAACCATCTCTCAGACGTGCCAGAACGACCTCCCGGACATGCCGGAACCACCGGGTCGACTCGCCGGAACCACAGTCGGACATGCAAAATCACCCGCTGGCTACGCCGGAACGACTTGGCGAACACTCTGGAATCACTTGCCGGGCATGCCGGAACCACGTCTCAGACTTGCCAGAACCATGTTCCGGACATGCCAGAACCACCTGCCGAGTATGCCGGAACCACCTGATCCACTCCCCAGAACCACCTGCTGGACACGCCAGAATCACCTGCCGTCTACGCCAGAACCACTCGGCAGACACTCCGGAACCACCTGCCGGGCATGCCGGAACCACCTCTCAGAGGTGCCAGAACCACATGCCGGACACTCCGGAATCACCTGCCGGGCATGCCGGAACCATCTCTCAGACGTGCCAGAACCATGTTCCGGACACGCCGCTACCACCTGCCGAGCTCCCCGGAACCACCTGCGGGACACGCCAAAATCACCTGCCGGCTACGCCAGAACCACTTGGCGGACACTCCAGAATCACCTGCCGGGCTTGCTGGAACCACGTGCCGGTCACGCCAACATCACCTGCCAGCTACGCCAGAACCACTTGGCAGACACTCCGGAAACACCTGTCGGGCTGGCCGCAACCACCTCTCAGACGTGCCAGAACCATGTGCCTCAGATGCCGGAACCACACCCCGAACAGACCGAAACCACCTGCCAGACCCGCCTGAACCCCCTGGCGAGCACGCCTGATCCACCTGTTCAACTAGCCGGAACCACCTTCCTGACACGCCAAAATCACCTGCCAGGTATACCAGAACCACTTGGTGGACACTCTGGAATCATCTTCCGGACATGCCAGAAGTAGCTCTCAGACACACCAGAACCACGTGCCAGAGACGCCGGAAGCACCAGCTGAGCATGCCTGAGCCACCTGCACGACTCGCAAGAAACACCTGTCGGACAGGCCAAAATCACCTGCCGGGTACGCCAGAAACACTTGGCGGACACTCCGGAATCACCTGTCGGGCATGCCGGAACCACCTCTCAGACTTGCCAGAACCATGTTCTGGACACGCCGCTACCACCTGCCGAGTATGCCAGAACCAGCTGATCCACTCCCTAGAACCACCTACTGGACACGCCAAAATCAACTGCCGGCTGTGCCAGAACCACACGGCAGACACTCCGGAATCACATGCCAGGCATTCCGGAACCACCTCTCAGAGGTGCCAGAACCACATGCCGGAGACTCCGGAATCACCTGCCGGGCATGCCGGAACCTTCTCTCAGACGTGCCACAACCACGTGCCGGAGAGACCGGAAGCACCTGCCGAGCTCTCCGGAACCACCTGCTGGACATGCCGGAACCACCTGCCTCACAGGCCAAAATCATATGCCGGCTACCTCAAAACCACTGGGTGGACACTCCAGAAACACCTTGCGGGCATGCCGGAACCACGTCATGGACAGACGGCAAACACCTGCCGGACCTGCCGGAACCACCTGCCGAGCACGCCGGATCCACCTGCTCGACTCACCAGAGCCACCTGCCGGACGCACCAGAAACACCTGCGGGGTACGCCAGAACCACTTGGAGGACTCTCCGGGATCACCTGCCGGGCATGCCGGAACCACCTCTCAGACGTGCCAGAACCTCGTGCCGGACACGCCAGAACCACCTGCCGGACAGACCGGAACCACCTGCCGGACACGCCAGAACCACCGGCTCGACTCGCCGGAACCACCGCCGGACATGCAAAATCACCTGCCGGCTGCGCCAGAACCACTTGGCGAACACTCCCGAATCAGCTGCCGGGCATGCCGGAACCACCTATCATGCTTGCCAGAACCATGTTCCGGACACGCCGGTACCACCTGCCGAGTATGCCGGAACCACCTGATCCACTCCCCAGAACCACCTGCTGGACACGCCAGAATCACCTGCCGTCTACGCCAGAACCACTCGGCAGACACTACGGAACCACCTGCCGGGCATGCCGGAACCACCTCTCAGAGGTGCCAGAACCACATGCCGGACACCCCAGAACCACCTGCTGGACAGACCAGAACCACCTGCTGGACACGCCAGAATCACCTGCCGTCTACGCCAGAACCACTCGGCAGACACCCCGGAACCACCTGCCGGGCATGCCGGAACCACCTCTCAGAGGTGCCAGAACCACATGCCGGACAGTCCGGAATCACCTGCCGGGCATGCCGGAACCATCTCTCAGACGTGCCAGAACCATGTTCCGGACACGCCGCTACCACCTGCCGAGCTCGCCGGAACCACCTGCTGGACACGCCAAAATCACCTGCCGGCTACGCCAGAACCACTTGGCGGACACTCCCGTATCACCTGCCGGGCATGCTGGAACCACCTGCCGGTCACGCCAACATCGCCTGCCAGCTACACCAGAACCACTTGGCAGACACTGCGGAAACACCTTTCGGGCTTTCCGCAACCACCTCTCAGACGTGCCAGAACCATGTGCCTGAGATGCCAGAACCACACCCCGAACAGACCGAAACCACCTGCCAGACCCGCCTGAACCCCCTGGCGAGCACGCCTGATCCACCTGTTCAACTAGCCGGAACCACCTTCCTGACACGCCAAAATCACCTGCCAGGTATACCAGAACCACTTGGTGGACACTCTGGAATCATCTTGCGGACATGCCAGAACCAGCTCTCCGACACACCAGAACCACGTGCCAGAGACGCCGGAAGCACCAGCTGAGCATGCCTGAGCCACCTGCACGACTCGCAAGAAACACCTGTCGGACCGGCCAAAATCACCTGCCGGGTACGCCAGAAACACTTGGCGGACACTCCGGAATCACCTGTCGGGCATGCCGGAACCACCTCTCAGACTTGCCAGAACCATGTTCTGGACACGCCGGTACCACCTGCCGAGTATGCCGGAACCAGCTGATCCACTCCCCAGAACCACCTACTGGACATGCCAAAATCAACTGCCGGCTATGCCAGAACCACACGGCAGACACTCCGGAATCACATGCCAGGCATTCCGGAATCACCTATCAAAGGTGCCAGAACCACATGCCGGAGACTCTGGAATCACCTGCCGGGCATGCCGGAACCTTCTCTCAGACGTGCCACAACCACGTGCTGGAGAGACCGGAAGCACCTGCCGAGCTCTCCGGAACCACCTGCTGGACATGCCGGAACCACCTGCCTCACAGGCCAAAATCATATGCCGGCTACGCCAAAACCACTGGGTGGACACTCCAGAATCACCTTGCGGGCATGCCGGAACCACGTCATGGACAGACGGCAAACACCTGCCGGACCTGCCGGAACCACCAGCCGAGCACGCCGGAACCACCTGCCCGACTCACCAGAGCCACCTGCCGGACACACCAGAAACACTTGCGGGGTACGCCAGAACCACTTGGAGGACTCTCCGGGATCACCTGCCGTGCATGCCGGAACCACCTCTCAGACGTGCAAGAACCATGTGCCGGACACGCTGGAACCACCTGCCGAGTATGCCGGAACCACCTGCTCCACTCCCCAGAACCACCTGCTGGACACGCCAAAATCACCTGCCGGCTTCGCCAGAACCACTCGGCAGACACTCCGGAACCACCTCCAGGACAGACCGGAACCAGCTGCCGGACACGCCGGGACCACCTGCTTGACTCGCCAGAACCACCTGCCGGACACGCCAGAATCACCAGCCGGCTACGCCACAACCACTTGTCGGACACTCCGGAATCAGCTGCCGGGCATGCTGGAACCACCTCTCAGAGGTGCCACAACCACATGCCGGAGACGGCGGAAGCACCTGCCGAGAATGCCGGAAGTTCCTGATCCACTCCCCAGAACCACCTGCCGGACACGCCAAAATCACCTGCCGGCTACGCCAGAACCACTCGGCGGACACTCCAGAATCACCTGCCGGGCATGACAGCACAACCTCTCAGAAGTGCCAGAAGCACGTGCCGGACAGGCCGGAACCATCTCCCGGACAGACCGGAAACACAGGAAACACTCGCCGGAACCACCTGCTTGACTCACCGGTCCCACCTGCGGACACGCCAAAATCACATGCCCGCTACACCAGAACCACTTGGTGGACAAGCCGGAATCACGTGAAGGGCATGCCGACACAACCTCTCAGACGTGCCAGAGCCTCTTGCCGGACACCTCAGAACCACCTGCTGGACAGACCGGAACCACCTGCCGGACACGCCAGAACCACCGGCTCGACTCGCCGGAACCATTGCCGGACATGCAAAATCACCTGCCGGCTACGCCAGAACCACTTGGCGAACACTCCGGAATCACCTGCCGGGCATGGCGGAACCACCTCTCAGACATGCCGGAACCACATGCCAATGACACCGGAAGCACCTGCCGAGCACGCCAGAACCACCTGCTCGACTCGCCAAAACCACCTGCTGGACACGCCAAAATCACCTGCCGGCTACGCCACAACCATTTGGTGAACACTTCGGAATCACCTGCCGGGCTGGCTGGAACCACCTGCCGGTCACGCCAACATCACCTGCCAGCTATGCCAGAACCACTTGGCGGACACCATGGAAACACCTGTCGGGCCGGCCGGAACCACCTCTCAGACGTGCCAGAACCATGTGCCTTAGATGCCGGAACCACACCCCAAACACACCGAAACCACCTGCCAGACCCGCCTGAACCACCTGCCGAGCACGCCGGAACCACCTACTCGACTCGCCGGAACCACCTACCTGACACGCCAAAATCACCTGCCGGGTATGCCAGAACCACTTGGTGGACACTCCGGAATCATCTGCCGGACATGCCAGAACCAGCTCTCAGACACACCAGAACAACGTGCCGGACACGCCGGATGCACGTGCTGAGCATGCCTGAGCCACATGCTCGACTTGCAAGAAACACCTGCCAGACACGCCAAAATCACCTGCCGGGTACGCCAGAACCACGTGGCGGACACTCCGGAAACACCTGTCGGGCTGGCCGCAACCACCTCTCAGACGTGCCAGAACCATGTGCCTGAGATGCCGGAACCACAACCCGAACAGACCGAAACCACCTGCCAGACCCGCCTCAACCCCCTGGCGAGCACGCCTGATCCACCTGTTCAACTAGCCGGAACCACCTTCCTGACACGCCAAAATCACCTGACGGCTACGCCAGAACCACTTGGTGGACAAGCCGGAATCACGTGAACTGCATGCCGACACAACCTCTCAGACGTGCCAGAACCTCGTGCCGGACACCCCAGAACCACCTGCTGGACAGACCGGAACCACCTGCCGGACACGCCAGAACCACCGGCTCGACTCGCCGGAACCATTGCCGGACATGCAAAATCACCTGCCGGCTATGCCAGAACCACTTGGCGAACACTCCGGAATCACCTGCCGGGCATGGCGGAACCAACTCTCAGACATGCCGGAACCACATGCCAATGACACCGGAAGCACCTGCCGAGCACGCCGGAACCACCTGCTCGACTCGCCAAAACCACCTGCTGGACACGCCAAAATCACCTGCCGGCTACGCCAGAACCACTTGGCGGACACTCCAGAATCACCTGCTGGGCTTGCTGGAACCACCTGCCGGTCACGCCAACATCACCTGCCAGCTACGCCAGAACCCCTTGGCAGACACACCGGAAACACCTGTCGTGCTGGCCGCAACCACCTCTCAGACGTGCCAGAACCATGTGCCTGAGATGCCGGAAGCACACCCCGAACAGACCGAAACCACCTGCCAGACCCGCCTGAACCCCCTGGCGATCACTCCTGATCCACCTGTTCAACTAGTCGGAACCACCTTCCTGACACGCCAAAATCACCTGCCAGGTATACCAGAACCACTTGGTGGACACTCTGGAATCATCTTCCGGACACGCCAGATCCAGCTCTCAGACACACCAGAACCACGTGCCAGAGGGCCAGAAGCACCAGCTGAGCATGCCTGAGCCACCTGCATGACTCGCAAGAAACACCTGTCGGAAAGGCCAAAATCACCTGCCGGGTACTCCAGAAACACTTGGCGGACACTCCGGAATCACCTGCCGGGCATGCCGGAACCTTCTCTCAGACGTGCCACAACCACGTGCCGGAGAGACCGGAAGCACCTGCCGAGCTCTCCGGAACCACCTGCTGGACATGCCGGAACCACCTGCCTCACAGGCCAAAATCATATGCCGGCTACGCCAAAACCACTGGGTGGACACTCCAGAATCACCTTGCGGGCATGCCGGAACCACGTCATGGACAGACGGCAAACACCTGCCGAACCTGCCGGAACCACCTGCCGAGCACACCGGAACCACCTGCTCGACTCACCAGAGCCACCACCGGACACACCAGAAACACCTGCGGGGTACGCCAGAACCACTTGGAGGACTCTCCGGGATCACCTGCCGGGCATGCCGGAACCACCTCTCAGACGTGCCAGAACCATGTGCCGGACACGCCGGAACCACCTGCCGAGTATGCCGGAACCACCTGATCCACTCCCCAGAACCACCTGCTGGACACGCCAAAATCACCTGCCAGCTACACCAGAACCACTCGGCAGACACTCCGGAACCACCTCCAGGACAGACCGGAACCAGCTGCCGGACACGCCGGGACCACCTGCTTGACTCGCCAGAACCGCCTGCCGGACACGCCAGAATCACCAGCCGGCTACGCCACAACCACTTGTCGGACACTCCGGAATCAGCTGCCGGGCATGCTGGAACCACCTCTCAGAGGTGCCACAACCACATGCCGGAGACGGCGGAAGCACCTGCCGAGAATGCCGGAAGTTCCTGATCCACTCCCCAGAACCACCTGCCGGACACGCCAAAATCACCTGCCGGCTACGCCAGAACCACTCGGCGGACACTCCAGAATCACCTGCCGGGCATGCCAGCACAACCTCTCAGAAGTGCCAGAAGCACGTGCCGGACAGGCCGGAGCCATCTCCCGGACAGACCGGAAACACAGGAAACACTCGCCGGAACCACCTGCTTGACTCACCGGTCCCACCTGCCGGACACGCCAAAATCACCTGCCCGCTACACCAGAACCACTTGGTGGACAAGCCGGAAGCACGTGAAGGGCATGCCGACACAACCTCTCAGACGTGCCAGAACCTCGTGCCGGACACGACAGAACCACCTGCTGGACAGACCGGAACCACCTGCCGGACACGCCGGAACCACCAGCTCGACTCGCCGGAACCATTGCCGGACATGCAAAATCACCTGCCGGCTACGCCAGAACCACTTGGCGAACACTCCGGAATCACCTGCCGGGCATGGCGGAACCACCTCTCAGACATGCCGGAACCACATGCCAATGACACCGGAAGCACCTGCCGAGCACGCCAGAACCACCTGCTAGACTCGACGAAACCACCTGCTGGACACGCCAAAATCACCTGCCGGCTACGCCACAACCATTTGGTGAACACTTCGGAATCACCTGCCGGCCTGGCTGGAACCACCTGCCGGTCACGCCAACATCACCTGCCAGCTATGCCAGAACCACTTGGCGGACACCATGGAAACACCTGTCGGGCCGGCCAGAACCACCTCTCAGACGTGCCAGAACCATGTGCCTTAGATGCCGGAACCACACCCCGAACAGACCGAAACCACCTGCCAGACCCGCCTGAACCACCTGCCGAGCACACCAGAACCACCTACTCGACTCGCCGGAACCACCTACCTGACACGCCAAAATCACCTGCCGGGTATGCCAGAACCACTTGGTGGACACTCCGGAATCATCCGCCGGACATGCCAGAACCAGCTCTCAGACACACCAGAACCACGTGCCGGACACGCCGGAAGCACGTGCTGAGCATGCCTGAGCCACATGCTCGACTTGCAAGAAACACCTGCCAGACACGCCAAAATCACCTGCCGGGTACGCCAGAACCACGTGGCGGACACTCCGGAATCACCTGTCGGGCATGCCGGAACCACCTCTCATACGTGCCAGAACCTCTTGCCGGACACGCCAGAACCACCTGCCGGACAGACCGGAACCACCTGCCGGACACGCCGGAACCACCAGCTCGACTCGCCGGAACCACCGCCGGACATGCAAAATCACCTGCCGGCTACGCCAGAACCACGTGGCGGACACTACGGAATCACCTGTCGGGCATGCCGGAACCACCTCTCAGACGTGCCAGAACCTCGTGCCAGACACTCCAGAACCACCTGCCGGACAGACAGGAACCAACTGCCGGACACGCCGGAACCACAAGCTCGACTCACCGGAACCACCGCCGGACATGCAAAATCACCTGCCGGCTACGCCAGAACCACTTGGCGAACACTCCCGAATCAGCTGCCGGGCATGCCGGAACCACCTATCAGGCTTGCCAGAACCATGTTCCGGACACGCCGGTACCACCTGCCGAGTATGCCGGAACCACCTGATCCACTCCCGAGAACCCCCTGCTGGACACGCCAGAATCACCTGCCGTCTACGCCAGAACCACTCGGCAGACACTCCAGAACCACCTGCCGGGCATGCCGGAACCACCTCTCAGAGGTGCCAGAACCACATGCCGGACACTCCGGAATCACCTGCCGGGCATGCCGGAACCATCTCTCAGACGTGCCAGAACCATGTTCTGGACACGCCGCTACCACCTGCGGAGCTCGCCGGAGCCACCTGCTCGACTCAGCAGAGCCACCTGCCGGACACACCAGAAACACCTGCGGGGTACGCCAGAACCACTTGGAGGACTCTCCGGTATCACCTGCCGGGCATGCCGGAACCACCTCTCAGACGTGCCAGAACCATGTGCCGGACACGCCGGAACCACCTTCCGAGTATGCCGGAACCACCTGCTCCACTCCCTATAACCACCTGCTGGACACGCCAAAATCACCTGCCGGCTACGCCAGAACCACTCGGCAGACACTCCGGAACCACCTCCAGGACAGACCGGAACCAGCTGCCGGACACGCCGGGACCACCTGCTTGACTCGCCAGAACCACCTGCCGGACACGCCAGAATCACCAGCCGGCTACGCCAAACCACTTGTCGGACACTCCGGAATCAGCTGCAGGGCATGCTGGAACCACCTCTCAGAGGTGCCACAACCACATGCCGGAGACGGCGGAAGCACCTGCCGAAAATGCCGGAAGTTCCTGATCCACGCCCCAGAACCACCTGCCGGACACGCCAAAATCACCTGCCGGCTACGCCAGAACCACTCGGCAGACACTCCGGAACCACCTCCAGGACAGACCGGAACCAGCTGCCGGACACGCCGGGACCACCTGCTTGACTCGCCAGAACCACCTGCCGGACACGCCAGAATCACCAGCCGGCTACGCCACAACCACTTGTCGGACACTCCGGAATCAGCTGCCGGGCAGGCTGGAACCACCTCTCAGAGGTGCCACAACCACATGCCGGAGACGGCGGAAGCACCTGCCGAGAATGCCGGAAGTTCCTGAACCACTCCCCAGAACCACCTGCCGGACACGCCGGAACCACCAGCTCGACTCGCCGGAACCACCGCCGGACATGCAAAATCACATGCCGGCTACGCCAGAACCACTTGGCGAACACTCCCGAACCAGCTGCCGGGCATGCCGGAACCACCTATCAGGCTTGCCAGAACCATGTTCCGGACACGCCGATACCACCTGCCGAGTATGCCGGAACCACCTGATCCACTCCTCAGAACCCCCTGCTGGACACGCCAGAATCACCTGCCGTCTACGCCAGAACCACTCGGCAGACACTCCGGTACCACCTGCCGGGCATGCCGGAACCACCTCTCAGAGGTGCCAGAACCACATGCCGGACACTCCGGAATCACCTGCCGGGCATGCCGGAACCATCTCTCAGACGTGCCAGAACCATGTTCCGGACACGCCGCTACCACCTGCCGAGCTCGCCGGAACCACCTGCTGGACATGCCAAAATCACCTGCCGGCTAGGCCAGAACCACTTGGCGGACACTCCAGAATCACCTGCCGGGCTTGCTGGAACCACCTGCCGGTCACGCCAGAACCACCGGCTCGACTCGCCGGAACCATTGCCGGACATGCAAAATCACCTGCCCGCTACACCAGAACCACTGGTGGACAAGCCTTAATCACTTGAAGGGCATGCCGACACAGCCTCTCAGACGTGCCACAACCACGTGCCAGAGAGACCGGAAGCACCTGCCGAGCTCTCCGGAACCACCTGCAGGACATGCCGGAACCACCTGCCTCACAGGCCAAAATCATATGTCGGCTACGCCAAAACCACTGGGTGGACACTCCAGAATCACCTTGCGGGCATGCCGGAACCACGTCATGGACAGACGGCAAACACATGCCGGACCTGCAGGAACCACCTGCCGAGCACGCCGGAACCACCTGCTCGGCACACCAGAGCCACCTGCCGGACACACCTGAAACACCTGCGGGGTACGCCAGAACCACTTGGAGGACTCTCCGGGATCACCTGCCAGGAATGCCGGAACCACCTCTCAGACGTGCCAGAACCATGTGCCAGACACGCCGGAAGCACCTGCCGAGAATGCCGGAAGTTCCTGATCCACTCCCCAGAACCACCTGCCGGACACGCCAAAATCACCTGCCGGCTACGCCAGAACCACTCGGCGGACACTCCAGAATCACCTGCCGGGCATGCCAGCACAACCTCTCAGAAGTGCCAGAAGCACGTGCCGGACAGGCCGGAACCATCTCCCGGACAGACCGGAAACACAGGAAACACTCGCCGGAACCACCTGCTTGACTCACCGGTCCCACCTGCCGGACACGCCAAAATCACCTGCCCGCTACACCAGAACCACTTGGTGGACAAGCCGGAAGCACGTGAAGGGCATGCCGACACAACCTCTCAGACGTGCCAGAACCTCGTGCCGGACACCCCAGAACCACCTGCTGGACAGACCGGAACCACCTGCCGGACACGCCAGAACCACCGGCTCGACTCGCCGGAACCATTGCCGGACATGCAAAATCACCTGCCGGCTACGCCAGAACCACTTGGCGAACACTCCGGAATCACCTGCCGGGCAGGGCGGAACCACCTCTCAGACATGCCGGAACCACATGCCAATGACACCGGAAGCACCTGCCGAGCACGCCAGAACCACCTGCTCGACTCGCCAAAACCACCTGCTGGACAGGCCAAAATCACCTGCCGGCTACGCCACAACCATTTGGTGAACACTTCGGAATCACCAGCCGGGCTGGCTGGAACCACCTGCCGGTCACGCCAACATCACCTGCCAGCTATGCCAGAACCACTTGGCGGACACCATGGAAACACCTGTCGGGCCGGCCGGAACCACCTCTCAGACGTGCCAGAACCATGTGCCTGAGATGCCGGAACCACACCACGAACAGACCGAAGCCACCTGCCAGACCCGCCTGAACCACCTGCCGAGCACGCCGGAACCACGTACTCGACTCGCCGGAACCACCTACCTGACACGCCAAAATCACCTGCCGGGTATGCCAGAACCACTTGGTGGACACTCCGGAATCATCCGCCGGACATGCCAGAACCAGCTCTTAGACACACCAGAACCACGTGCCAGACACGCCGGAAGCACGTGCTGAGCATGCCTGAGCCACATGCTCGACTTGCAAGAAACACCTGCCAGACACGCCAAAATCACCTGTCGGGTACGCCAGAACCACGTGGCGGACACTCCGGAATCACCTGTCGGGCATGCCGGAACCACCTCTCAGACGTGCCAGAACCTCGTGCCGGACACGCCAGAACCACCTGCCGGAAAGACCAGAACCACCTGCCGGACACGCCGGAACCACCAGCTCGACTCGCCGGAACCACCGCCGGACATGCAAAATCACCTGCCGGCTACGCCAGAACCACTTGGCGAACACTCCCGAATCAGCTGCCGGGCATGCCGGAACCACCTATCAGGCTTGCCAGAACCATGTTCCGGACACACCGGTACCACCTACCCAGTATGCCGGAACCACCTGATCCACTCCCCAGAACCACCTGCTGGACACGCCAGAATCACCTGCCATCTAGGCCAGACCACTCGGCAGACACTCCGGAACCACCTGCCGGGCATGCCGGAACCACCTCTCAGAGGTGCCAGAACCACATGACGGACACTCCGGAACCACCTGCCGGGCATGCCGGAACCATATCTCAGACGTGCCAGAACCATGTTCCGGACACGCCGCTACCACCTGCCGAGCTCGCCGGAACCACCTGCTGGACACGCCAAAATCACCTGCCGGCTACGCCAGAACCACTTGGCGGACACTCCAGAATCACCTGCCGGGCTTGCTGGAACCACCTGCCGGTCACGCCAACATCACCTGCCAGCTACGCCAGAACCAATTGGCAGACACTCCGGAAACACCTGTCGGGCTGGCCGCAACCACCTCTCAGACGTGCCAGAACCATGTGCCTGAGATGCCGGAACCACACCCCGAACAGACCGAAACCACCTGCCAGACCCGCCAGAACCCCCTGGCGAGCACGCCTGATCCACCTGTTCAACTAGCTGGAACCACCTTCCTGACACGCCAAAATCACCTGCCAGGTATACCAGAACCACTTGGTGGACACTCTGGAATCATCTTCCGGACACGCCAGAACCAGCTCTCAGACACACCAGAACCACGTGCCAGAGATGCCGGAAGCACCAGCTGAGCATGCCTGAGCCACCTGCACGACTCGCAAGAAACACCTGTCGGACAGGCCAAAATCACCTGCCGGGTACGCCAGAAACACTTGGCGGACACTCCGGAATCACCTGTCGGGCATGCCGGGACCAACTCTCAGACTTGCCAGAACCATGTTCTGGACACGCCGGTACCACCTGCCGAGTATGCCGGAACCAGCTGATCCACTCCCCAGAACCACCTACTGGACAGGCCAA